>NC_041391.1:12020510-12045481 GCF_002162155.2 Triticum dicoccoides | reverse complement strand
CCCCCTCGCTTTCCCACATTCGCCGCCACCTGCGTGCTCGCACATATCGCGCCTGGGAGAGGAGCTCCCCGCGCCCGTCCCCTTCGCGAGTGCCTCCTACCACCGCGAACGCAAGCCGCTCCGGCGATATTTCGCTACCCTGCCACCCACCGGCTCCCTTCCTCCTCTTCCTCTGCGCCTCCCCGTCGCCCCTGCCCGACTGCCACGTCAACGGCGGCCCGCGCCGCGCCGGCCATCGGAGCAACCAGCCAGCACCACCAGCTCCTCCCGCGTGACGATCACGTCGTTCTCCATCGTCTGCGTCCGCTCGTCGCCCTGCTCACCGTCGTCGCCTCTCCATCGCCGCACCTCCCCGTCTCCTTCCCCGAGCCGTCTTCATCAAGCCTCGCTGGCGTACATCTACAACGTGGGGTGAGGACCCCGTTCTTCCCCTTCTCCCTTCGGTCGCCGGCGACGACCGCATCCAGCACCGAACCTGCCGTGGGCCGCGCCCTTGCACTGTCCGCCGCGCCCGCAGCTGGCGCCCTCACGCGCACACGCCCGTGTGTGGCCTCACTGCCGCTGCTGCCGCGCTATGCCAGTCGCTCGCCTCACGCTGTCACAGCCGCCGTCTGGGTTCGCGCATTAACGGGCGCCCGCCCGTCACCCATTTCTCTTTCGCCTGTTCAGGCTGTGCCCGTCGCCCATGCCTGCTATGGCCCCAGGGGCCTATGACAAGTGGGCCCTTGCACTAGAACGTTTTAAAAAAATGTTGAAATTAATTAGTTAATTAATTAAGTTAATTAATTCTGTTTAACTAGACTAATTAAAATTAGTTAACATAGTCCAGTAATTAAACTAATTAACCATGTTTAGTTAATCTATGGCTATGACGAGCGTGAACACCTGCCAGGGTTGACCTAGTCAACCTTTGGTCTTGCTGACATCATGTAGATGTCATGCTGACATCATATTTATATTTTGTAAATAAATTAGTTCTGTTAATTCTAAAAATGAATTAAAACTTTGATAATTAATATAAAATAAACCATAACTCGGATGAAAAATACTTTGTACATGAAAGTTGCTGAGAACGACGAGGCGAATTCGGATACGTAGCCCGTTCGTCCGCCACACATCCCTAGCATAGCGAACACGCAACTTTCTCCCTCCGGTTCACCTGTCCGAAAACACGGAACACCGATGATACTTTCCCGGATGTTTCCCCCCTTCACCGGTATCACCTCATACCGCGTTAGAACACGTCTAGCTCTGCTTGTTGTCCTGTTATGCACTTGCTTGCTATGTATTTATTGTTTCTCCCCCCTCTTCTCTCCGGTAGACCCCGTGACGATGCTGATGCCCTTGTGGTCGACTACGTCACCGACGACCCCTCCTTCTTGTCTGAGCAACCAGGCAAGCCCCCCCTTTGATCACTAGATATCGCCTACTCTTCTCTATACTGCTTGCATTAGAGTAGTGTAGCATGTTACTGCTTTTCGTTTATCCTATCCTGATGCATAGCCTGTCCTTGCTACTTTTGTTGATACCTTTACCTGCATTCCTACTTGCCTAGTATAGGATGCTAGTATTTCCATCTGTGGCCCTACACTCTTGTCCGTCTGCTGTGCTATACTATCGGGCCGTGATCACTTGGGAGGTGATCATGGGTATATACTATATACTTTATACATGATACATGTGGTGACTAAAGTCGGGTCGGCTCGAGGAGCACCCGCGAGTGATTCACGGATTGGGGGCTGAAAGGACCTTTGTCCCAACGGCCCTCTGTGTGGATCTTTGTGGCGGACCGTCAGGGCAGGTTGAGACTACCTGGGTGAGAGGTGGGCCTGGCCCTGTTCGGCGTTCGCGGATACTTAACACGCTTAACGAGATCTAGGTATTTGATCTGAGTTGGGTCGTTGACCTTATACGCACTAACCGCCACGTGGGACAAGATATGCGCAACCGGCGTCGTGGTATCAGCCGAAGCACTTCGTGACGTCAGCGACCGAGCGGCGCGCGCGGATTGGACTGGAACGCCAGCTACGCTAGGTCGGCTTTCGGCCGCGTACGCAACGTGCAGGTGTGCTAAGGGCGATGGGCCCAGACCCCTGTGCGCTTAGGTTTAGACCGGCGTGCTGACCTCTCTGTTGTGCCTAGGTGGGGCTGCGACGTTTTGATCTTCCGCGGCCCGGCATGACCCAGAAAAGTGTGTCCGGCCAAATGGGATCGAGCGTGTCGGGTAATGTGGTGCACCCCTGCAGGGAAGTTAATCTATTCCAATAGCGGTGATCTTCGGTAACAGGACGACTTGGAGTTGTACCTTGACCTTATGACAACTAGAACCGGATACTTAATAAAACACACCCTTCCAAGTGCCAGATATAACCCGGTGATCGCTCTCTAACAGGGCAACGAGGAGAGGATCGCCGGGTAGGATTATGCTATACGATGCTACTTGGAGGACTTCAGTCTACTCTCTTCTACAAGCTGCAAGACGGAGGCTGCCAGAAGCGTAGTCTTCGACAGGATTAGCTATCCCCCTCTTATTCTGGCATTCTGCAGTTCAGTCCACCGATATGGCCCTTTACACATATACCCATGCATATGTAGTGTAGCACCTTGCTTGCGAGTACTTTGGATGAGTACTCACGGTTGCCTTGTTCCCCCTTTTCCCCCCTTTCTTTACCCGATTGCTGCGACCATACGATGGAGCCCAGGAGCCAGACGCCACCATCGACGACGACTCCTACTACACCGGAGGTGCCTACTACTACGTGCAGGCCACTGACGACGACCAAGAGTAGCTTAGGAGGATCCCAGGCAGGAGGCATGCGCCTCTTTCGATCTGTATCCCAGTTTGTGCTAGCCATCTTATGGCAACTTGTTTAACTTATGTCTGTACTCAGATATTGTTGCTTCCGCTGACTCGTCTATGATCGAGCACTTGTATTCGAGCCCTCGAGGCCCCTGGCTTGTATTATGATACTTGTATGACTTATTTATATTTTAGAGTTGTGTTGTGATATCTTCCCGTGAGTTCCTGATCTTGATCGTACACATTTGCATGCATGATTAGTGTACGATTGAATTGGGGGCGTCACAAAGCACCCCTGACTAAAAAGAGGCTAGGACTAGTCTTGAGACTAAAATTTTTTAGTCAGAGGAAACCTACTAAAATATGGAATAGTCCTCTCTCTCCTCATTTAACTCCTCTCCTTTAACACATGCGAGTTCTGGATTGGAGGGTTTGGAGGATAATAAATGTTTATTAACTTAATTTTAGTCTCTTTAGTATTTGGATCCAAGCATGGGTGAGGCTAGTAAGTTTTAGTCTCACTACTTTTAGTCATGGGACTAAAATGTATCCAAGCACCCTCTAAATCTAGCGATGGGTTCAGTTTCGATACGTTAGAATGGGTTAATCACGTTAAGAACATTAATGGGCACGGAGACAATTAGCTTGTGGGCTTCTGGGCCTTTCGATGGGGTCAGCTTTAATTTTTTAATGGGTTCAAACCACTAAATACATGTACGTCTGTACGTGCCAGTCAAAAGTCGTTGGGTTCAGAGAACCCAACGACTATACGCTGCCTCCGCAGGACCATGCATGGTTGAGTAATCAAGTTCACCTTTAAAAAGATTGCAATTGTTCTAGATGGCGTAGTATTACACATGATTCATATCGGAATAAGCAACATGAATCAGATCGGAATAAGCAATGGAACTATTCCAGGCATTAGTTCATAGAATTATTACCACTGTTACAGCAGCTATCAGGTTTTTACACTTGTCGAGGGAGTCTTGGTGAGGGCCAAACAGCCTCATCCCTCTCGCGTCGCCCCCCTCGCGGGCGACACGGGAGGAGCCAATCCCCGCTGCTAGAGACCCGCCTCGTCCCCGTCCTTCCCTCCGGCGCCACAGGTAGTCGGCGCTGGTTAAGCCTATGCGTGCGACGCGGTGGCGGAGGGCCTCTACCTCTCCCCTGGATCCATGGGCGGGACAGGCGCCCAGATACGTTGAGGTGCGGCCCCCACTTCGGCACATGGAGGCGCCACCTGCGGTGGTGCTGGTGGGAATCGGGCGGATGTAGAGGGGGCGGCAGTGGCCCGGGCAGGCCAATCCCGGATTTGATGACTAGAGGATGACGCGGGATGGTGCCGGCGGACCGGCGTGGCCGTCGATATGGACACGGTGCAGGTAGTGGTGGTGGTCATCTCTTTCGTCAGAGGTGGTCGGCCTGAGGCTAGGTGTTCGGACCTCCTGATCCGTCATCTAGTACCGGCTGCGAGTCGGGAAGACATAGTTGTCTGTGAACACCGAGCCAACGGCGGGCGATGGCGGTGTTATGCATCGTTACCTTGATGAAGGCATGGTCATGTGGCTATTGTTGACCCACTCGTACTACTTTGGGGGAAACCCTAAGATCTGGTCTTGCAGATCGGATTATGGCGCCAGCAGCCGGCCTGCCCACTCCAGATCCGTGCGAAGGCTGCACCGCACCTGACGTTGTTGCCTGCGCCGGTGGCAGATCCGTCCCTCACCCTGCCATGAGAGCAGCGGCAAAGGACGCCCTGTCGATCGGCGCCGCGTTCGCTCGAACACGCAACGCCCGTCCGACCCCACAAGAGCGAAAACTAGGTCGCGCCCACGTCGGCCGAACCCTAGTATTGTCCATGTTGGGTTGGGCCGCCACAATCTGCTCCTGCAGCCCATCCTCAACCGGCTGAGCCGCAAGCTCAGAAATAAAAACTGGCTGGGCCGCATGCCCTGAGCCCACATGACCCTCTCCCGAAACCGGCCCATTGTGGCCCAATATGCAACTCAAACGCTCCAACCATGCCTCCCCGAACGAGAGCTGCCACTGGCAACGCCAGCTCCCGCACCTGCCGCCGTCGTCGTTGAACCTGGATCCAAGCTCCCGGGTTAAGAAAGTCGCCAAGAGTTAACACAGGCAACCTTACCTTGGGGATCGTCCCCTGCCATGGCCGAGCCGTTGTGTGCCGATGTACAAGCCGCCGGATCACGTCCTTGTGATCCTTCGTGTCAAGGCCGTCTCTCGCCGGATCGTTCACCGGGACCAACGTCTCGACCACCAACTTAAGATCATCTTCCTCGTATCCCTGGTTCAAGAGCTCACAGATCAATGTCGATCGCGATCCCTCCGACTCGGGCAAGCTCGGCGCAACCGACATGAACGGTGTCTTTGGCGGCCTAGCCTCCTCCTCGCTATCTTCCCCCTCATCGCCCTCGTCCGCCAATGCTCAGAACCGGCCTCCCACTCGCCGATCTAGCGGCTTGCGGGTCCCCATCCTCTCCTTCTTCCTGCCTTGAGATCTAACCGAGATCATATGCTATATGGCTGTAAATCTACATACCTGCTATTTTGTACAACCGTTGGAGATGGGACGGACCAGCGAGAGGAGGAGGAACACTTTTCCCGGGGAGGAGGAAAGACAGCCATGCGATAAAGACTTGTTTTAATTTGTTTTATTCCTTGATATTATAGCAGCAACAGCATGTAATGCACCTTTGTCACACACATATTGCACTACCTTTAGCTAGCTCCTCTATGTGCCACCTGTCGTGAGCATTTCCCCAACGGATTTCAAAGAAAAAAATAGAAATCATTTTTACTTTTCCTTGGGCTTTAAATGTAAAAACAAATACTAAAACAAATCAAATTTTACAGGTCGCAGCTATCAGTGAAGTATCTCCAACATTAACCCTACCATAATGTACTACTAGTACTGGGACTATTATTGAATTTCGCGTGATATATAAGAGGACTTAGGGGCTACCTACATCTTCAACTCTTCATTCAACATTGATCTTCCTCACCTGCTCAGTGTTTTTCTGTGTCAGTACTCTCTCGACATTCTTGATAATATCTACTACTAAAACTCGGCGATAAACTCCATGGAAACACAGGTAACTCTTTGTCCTCGTTCTCTGCCGGCTAGAAGCACGGGCGCCATGGAACCGTGTGCGAGCTTGCTGCAGAGACCCGCGTCGTTGTGATGGCTGACGCATCTATTGATCCTGCCACGATACGGTACACCAGCATGGCTTGGTAGTATAGCCTGGGATGCCTTCTACGCCGCCCTCCTTCCCATGAACCCGTAGCGGAGGTTGGTGCAGGTGTAGCTGTAAGGCCATCACACAATCCTGCCGCAAGTGAGCATAGCATGGTGGAGTAGTGGGCTGCTACAACTCATTGCCAAGCAACCTCACCATCTGCCTGGCAGCCTTTGCCGACCATGGCACGGAAGCGATACAGGGATTACGGCGACATCAGCAGAAGGAACAGCGCCACCACTCTAGGCCATGGTAGAAAAGGCGAGTGTGTGTATGTTGCTGAAATCCACCTCGTAGAAAATACCCTCCGGACAGTTTTTGACCTGTATAACTTAATCCAGTTATGTGTGCAGTTCCATTTTATTTCGTAGACTAGAGCCTTCAGGTTGTCAGTGTTTATGGACCAATTATGCTTTTCACTCGCCATAATAATTCTCTTTTTACATGACTTGCCATTTTCCAAATGGAATCACTGTGTTTCACTATCCTTCGTATTCGTTTTTTCCAAATTCACCAATTTCACAGGTCTACCGCAGCCTCTACATCAATCAACTCTATTCGTCGCAGGATCCGGTCTGTGGTGGCTTTGGCATTATTCTTTGAAAGCTGGCTGCCCGTATCTCGTAGGTAGATGAATCTAGGAAAACCCTTTCCCAACATAGAGGCCACATCAAAGATGACACCATGGGTCCGATTTCCTCCATGGAGATTCCCATGATGATCTTCTCCTTCCCACCCCCTTCTTGAGGATGGTGAAAACTTTGATCCCTACCTTCGGGCGGCAATGGTACGCTGGTGTCATGCTCCTTCCTATATAGGTGTCGCCTAGAGACTTCTAGGACTCCAGGAGAACTAGTCCTGGCTTTGGAGAGGGTGAGTGATGGCATGATCTGGATCTTCGGCAACACGTCTCGATTACATATGCGAAGGTCTATTCCGTCCCTGCCTACGTCCTCATGCATGGGCATGATGGGGTTAGGGTACTTCCTACATTGGCGATGGCACGCTGTTTGTTGCGAGTCTTGTTTTTTTTAGAAGAGGAGGATGACCCCCGGCCTCTGCATCTGGATGATGCATATGACCACTTTATTAATTATTCTCATAACACCTTACAAAGCCATACAATAGCAAGACTAAAACCACCGTCTAATCAACAACTGCCGCTACACCTATCCAATTGATGAAGGGGCGTAGATAGTCTAGGCCTAATACCAAACAGACATCGCAGTCAAACCTAAACATCTAAAACCTGAGGTCCCAACCAGGACGCCTGCCGGGTATGGGGAACCTACAAGTCCGGCGCACTCCTCAACCAGGACGCCTGCCGGGTATGAGGCCGCCGCAGCCACCTGCCACCAATCCATCTTCAGAGTTGTATTGTTGCATGTATCGTGTCAGGTCTCTCTGCCATCAACGCCACCACGACGCCCGACAGTGTCGTCATCCTGCACGAGTCCATCCTCCCACAACGAACTCGGAATCTACACTAGGCCATGCCGTCAAGATCCGTCGCCATCAATGTGTAGGATGAAGCACCGCTCCACCAAAGAATCTGTCCTCTGGTCCCTCGATCACTTGTGTACCTCCAAGAATGACGCCCCAAGGGAGGAACGACACCACATCGCCGCCATCATCCGATCATCCGATCTAGGGTTTCCCCCATAGGTAGCAGAGAGTGGCCTTGAACTTCTCCATGGTGATGCCTTCAAGAAGGGAACGATGCAGATAGCACCGCCACCGCCGGCCTTAGCAGACGTCGAAGGCAAGTTTTCACCCAGATCAGTTCGAAGGGATCCAACTCTCGTGCACGGGCCACCGTCACCACCAGCACGACCAGGCAGAACCCTGGAGCACCGGCAGATCAGCGAGCCGCCGGCACCACCGCATCCAGATCGACGGCCACGCCGGGCGCCATCCCCCGCTCCGTCCGGGTCAGAGACGGAGCCGCCGACCGCGCACAGGGGCCACCGCCGTCTGCACACGCTGGAGCGCCGCCGAGAGCCCAGTGCCCGCCGCCGCGCACCCCGAGTGGACTCCCACGCACACCAGGGGATACTGCTGTCGCCCCCAGGCCCGCGCCGGCGCGCCCCGCCTCCAGCGCGTCGCCAACCGCCGCCGTGAGCCGCCCGCGCCAAATCCAGCGAGCCGTGGGAGAAGAGATCCCGCCGCCGCCGGCGGCGACCGGGCTTTGCCCGGCGGCGGCGAGGAGGAGAGATCGGGGGAGGGACGAGGACGCGGAGGCGCTAGGGTTTCCCCCGGTCGCCGCACAGGTGCGACACAGGAGGGTCAAAGGGTGGATATGGATCGTGGTTTAGCCCCTGCTGTGCCATTTGGGTGCTATCATCAAGATGTTGCCTGCACCATGGTTCGCTTCTCCCTTTTCCCTACTTTGTTCTGTTGGTGATGGTCGTAGAGGTGGTCGATGGCAACGAAGCTTCGTTGCTCTCACCCTTGTTTTTTGTTGCCTTCGACTACATCTGCTTCTGCGTCTGATATATGTTTTTTCGTATCTGTCTTTATTTTCTCTATATATTCCTGGTTAGTTGATGACTTTGTTAATACAAAAAGTTCAGGCTCTTCTAGAGCCTCTTCTCCAAAAAGATACAACTGCTCATTTAGACTTGCTGGCTAGAGAGCGTGTAGTTTTTGATTCCCCATTTAGAGCCAAATAACACACTTTAGATAGGTAAGATGAAGATAGTATCATTTGAATTTTAATCAATCGTTTTCTTTTCTGATAAATGCATCATTTAATGATATTCATATGGAAAATATGTTACTGTCAAAGATATGTATTGGAGACGGTATGGACCTCTAGATCATCATCTACTTACAGACGGATGTTGTAAATATTGATAGCCGATTTATTTCCTATTGGATTGATTGATGAACCAGATCAGGCCTGCTGCTCGGTGCTCTTGCTGATGTCTCGGTGCTCTTGCTGATGCTTCCTTTTTTTAATATAGGTGGGGCACGTTGTTGCAAGACACTCGTCCGGGATACTCTGCTGGCTATTCCCAATCTTCGAAGTGAGCCTGTCTTGATCCTCCCTGTATTGCCATTCATATTGCATTTCAAAAGAAGGTTAACTATGCTTTATCTCTATCACACTGAACCTAAATCCTCCGTAGCGCTCAATTTCATATTTAACTTGTGTGGTGTACATGCACTACTCTGTCTTCCTACCGTAATGTCTTACATATGTACTAATGATATGTTCAAACACAACATGTATATACTATGCAGTTGTGAGTTCGAAGCAGATCACATTGGAATCCTGCTGCTCGCTGCTGCTGGAGTAGATCCCAGGACAGCAGTTGCGGTCATGCAAAAGGGAACAAAGTGGCTTTAGAATCGTCTTTGGAGAGACCCGCGTGCGCTCCGCTAGGGTTCCGCCTGCGCCGCCGCCGGCTCCCCCGTCGCAGGTAGCCGCGGCCGCGGCCGGCGCCCGCCGCCGCTAGTCATGGCTCTCGCCCCCTGTAAAACATAATATGTTGGGAACCGCTCGACACCCTAAACGAGGTGTGGCTCTCTCATTATATAGAGGTACCCAGGGAATACAATACAATGTTACAATATATGTATACAGAAGAGGCTACGTATATACAGTCTAACACCCTTTCTCAATCTTAACTGTGGCTTGAAGTACAAAGCAAGTTAAGATTGCGCCTACAGCCTACAATCTGAAGATGTCAGCAAGTTGATCCTTTGAAGAGATGAACTTGATACAGAGTAGCTTCTGTGCAACATGTTCCCGAACAAAATGATAGTCAACCTCAATGTGTTTTCTTCGAGCATAAAACACCGGGTTAGATGACAGATAAGTAGCACCGATGTTGTCACACCACAAAACTAGAGGCTGAGCTGGAGAGACACGCAACTCTCTCAATAGAGACTGTACCCATATGATCTCAGCAGTTGCATCAGCAACAACTTTATACTCAGCTTCAGTACTACTCCGAGAGACTGTGGCCTGCTTACGAGCATTCCAGGCGATCATGTTAGAACCAAGGAAAACCGCATATCCCCCCGTGGATCGCCTGTCATCAGGACTACTAGCTCAGTCTGCATCAAAGAAAGCTGAGAGCTCACACGACGGTGCAGGCTGAAGAAGCAAACCATAGGAGGCAGTAAGACAGACATAGCACAAAATACGCTTCACAGCTGACCAATGAGATATCCTGGGGGCATGCAGAAACTGACACACACGATTGACTGCATAAGAGATACCAGGCCTGGTAATAGTAAGGTATTGCAGACCACCAACAAGACTGTGATACTCAGTAGCATCATCAGACGAGAGAGAGTAGCATCATCAGACGAGAGAGAGTCTCCATCAAGGAAAGACAACCGATCAGTGGCAGACATCGGAGTGACAGCATGTTTGCACTGGAGCATCCCAGCACGCCGCAACAAGTCCAAGGAGTACTTTTTCTGAGTAAGAGTCAGCCGAGCATAAGAGCGAGAAACCTCCAGACCAAGGAAAAAATGCAGAGCACCTAAATTCTTGACAGCAAAGTTATGAGTGAGAGCAGTCGAAGGCGATCAGCAGCAGCATCAGAGGAACTGATGAGAATGATGTCATCAACATAAACCAAGAGATACGTCGTGACCTCAGGACGCTGTAGGAGAAACAATGATGTATCAGCAGTGGAGGGAGTAAAACCAAGAGCCCGAAGAACAGATCCAAGGCGCGCATGCCATGCTCGAGGGGCCTGCTTGAGTCCATAGAGCGCCTTAACCAGTCGACAGAGATGATGAGGGCGTGCCGGATCAACGAAACCAGGCGGCTGACGCATGTAAACCTCCTCCTCTAGAATGCCATGGAGAAAAGCGTTCTGCACATCAAGCTGACGAAGGAACCATCCACGAGTAACAGCAAGAGACAGCAATAATCGAATGGTAGTAGACTTGATGACTGGACTGAACGTGTCTTCATAATCAATACCATACCTCTGTTTGAAACCCTTGGCGACTAACCTTGCCTTGTATCGCTCGATGGAACAGCATGTCTCTTGACTTTAAATACCCACTTAGAATCAATGACATTGACACCAGGTACGGGAGGGACAAGACGCCAGGTGTCATTCTTGTGAAGAGCCTGAACTTCCTGTTCCATGGCAGCACGCCAGTGAGGGATACTCAGTGCAGCCTAAAAATGACGAGGCTCTGCAGTGGGATCGGCAGCAGTATAGGCCATGCACGCAGCAAGCCACACGACCGTACCATCCGTGCATTCCTTCGGACAACAAATGCCGTGCTGGCTCCGTGTTCGAGGACGAAGAGCAGCCGCAGGTTGCGGCGACGAGGCCGGCGAGGGATCAGGCGAGTCCGACTCGGAGGAGGCCGAGACAGAGCCTGTCGGCAAACTGGAGACCGAAGGAGGGCTGGTTGGGGCAGGTGACAGCACTACCGAGCCAGTCGAGGCAGCCAGTCCAGGCGACACCAGCCCAGGTGAGATGGCGGGCGGCGAGCCCAGCATCGACCCAGGAGAGACAGAGGCCCGCGATCCGGGCGAGGCCAGAGCTGGCCCAGGCGAGCCATGCGAGGCGGGCAGACGTGCGTCGGGCGAGGCCAGCGCCGTCCCAGGCGAGACGGCGAACGACGAGCCAGGCGCGGGCGCACGTGGGTCGGGCGAACCGGGCACCCGCGAGGCAGCCTCCACAGGTGAGGCGGTAGCGGGTTGGCGGGTGCCACCCGTCATGCATGGCGCATGCACGTCCGAAGCGCAAGTCACGTCCATGAACTGTTCATCAAGAAGCTCGAGACGGGCGTCGCGAACAATACCTGCAGCATGATTAGGAAGCAACGCAGGGCCATATCCAACATCAACAAATTGATCAGGCGAAGGTATAGACACAAGCACTGATGATATAGGAGTGGTAGAGTGAGTCGGAAGTGCACGAAAGAGGAACACTTTTTCATCAAACACAATGTCACCCCTTTTTGGAGGGAACTATACCCGAGAAAAACACATTTCTTAGACCGAAACTCTAGCTTACGCTTGTTATATGGACGGAGGTGAGGCCAACATGTACACCCAAACACTTTGAAGAACGTGTAATCTGGTATTTCATTAAGCAAGAGTTCAAGCGGGGTTTGCATTTTCAGAAGTCATGAGGGAAGCCTATTAATAAGAAAACAGGTTGTGGAGAAAGCATCACTCCAGGACCAAAACAGAACGGATGCATGAGCTCGTAAGGTTCGGCCAGTTTCAATGAGGTGACGATGCTTACGTTCGGCAGTTCCATTATGTGATGTGTGTGAGGACAAGACACGCGATGCGAAATCCCGAGTTTGTTAAAAAACGAGTTGAGATTGTGGTATTCACCACCCCAGTCGGATTGAACATGGATGATTTTCTGGTTAAGGAGACGCTCAACGTGTGCTTGAAACCGAATAAAAATATCGAACACATCAGACTTGCGCTTAATAAGATATAGCCAAGTAAACCGACTATAAGCATCAATAAAACTGACATAATAAATGTGACCACTAACGGATGTCTGGGCATGACCCCACACATCAGAAAACACAAGCTCAAGAGGATGTTTCACAACACGACTAGACTCTGACAACGGAAGTTGGTGACTCTTGCCCCGCTGACAGACATCACAGACAGTTTCAGCAGTGTTATTGGACACAAATGGTGTTGGGGAACGTTGTAATTTCAAAAAAAATTCCTACGCACACGCAAGATCATGGTGATGCATAGCAACGAGAGGGGAGAGTAATGTCCACGTACCCTCGTAGACCATAAGCGGAAGCGTTATGACAACGCGGCTGATGTAGTTGTACGTCTTCACGATCCGATCGATCTAAGTGTACGTACGGCACCTCCGAGTTCAGCACACGTTCAGCTCGATGACGATCCCCGGACTCCGATCCAGCAAAGTGTCGGGGATGAGTTCCGTCAGCACGACGGCATGGTGACAATGATGATGTTCTACCGGCACAGGGCTTCGCCTAAACTCCGCGACGATATGACCGAGGTGGAATATGGTGGAGGGGGGCACCGCACACGGCTAAGGAACGATCACGTAGATCAACTTGTGTGTTCTAGGGTGCCCCCCTGCCCCCGTATATAAAGGAGGGAGGGGGGAGGTGCGGCCGGCCCCCTAGGGGTGCACCTGGAGGAGTCCTACTCCCATCGGGAGTAGGACTCCCCCCTCTTGCCTTGGTGGAGAAGGAAAGGGGGGAGGGGAAAGAGGAAAGGGGGGAGGGGGCATGCGGCCTGCCCTGGCCGGCCCTCCTCTTCTCCCTCATGGCCCACTAAGGCCCATTAACCCCCGGGAGGGTTCCGGTAACCCCCCGGTGTTCCGGTAAAATCCCGATTTCACCCGGAACCATTCCTGATATCCAAATATACGCTTCCAATATATCAATCTTTATGTCTCGACCATTTCGAGACTCCTCGTCATGTCTGTGATCACATCCGGGACTCCGAACAACCTTCGGTACATCAAAACTTATAAACCCATAATAAAAACTATCATCGTAACGTTAAGCGTGCGGACCCTATGGGTTCGAGAACTATGTAGACATGACCTAGAACTATTCTCGGTCAATAACCAATAGCGGAACCTGGATGCTCATATTGGCTCCTACATATTCTGCGAAGATCTTTATCGGTCAAACCGCATAACAACATACGTTGTTCCCTTTGTCATCGGTATGTTACTTGCCCGAGATTCGATCGTCGGTATCCAATACCTAGTTCAATCTCGTTACTGGCAAGTCTCTTTACTCATTACGTAATGCATCATTCCATAACTAACTCATTAGCTACATTGCTTGCAAGGCTTATAGTGATGTGCATTGTCGAGAGGGCCCAGAGATACCTCTTCGACAATCGGAGTGACAAAACCTAATCTCGAAATAAGCCAACCCAACATGTACCTTTGGAGACACCTGTAGTACTCCTTTATAATCACCTAGTTACATTGTGATGTTTGGTAGCACCCATAGTGTTCCTCTGGTAAACGGGAGTTGCATAATCTCGTAGTTACAGGAACATGTATAAGTCATGAAGAAAGCAATAGCAATATACTAAACGATCAAGTGCTAGGCTAACGGAATGTGTCATGTCAATCACATCATTCTCCTAATGATGTGATCCCATTAATAAAATGACAACACATGTCTATGGTTAGGAAACATAACCATCTTTGATTAATGAGCTAGTCAAGTAGAGGCATACTAGTGACTATATGTTTGTCTATGTATTCACACATGTATCATGTTTTTGGTTAATACAATTCTAGCATGAATAATAAACATTTATCATGATATGAGGAAATAAATAATAACTTTATTATTGCCTCTAGGGCATATTTCCTTTAGTCTCCCTCTTGCACTAGAGTCAATAATCTAGATTACACAGTAATGATTCTAACACCCATGGAGCCTTGGTGCTGATCATGTTTTGCTCGTGGAAGAGGCTTAGTCAATGGGTCTGCAAAGATCCGTATGTATCTTGCAAATATCTATGTCTCCCACCTGGACTTGGTCCCGGATGGAATTGAAGCGTCTCTTGATGTGCTTGGTCCTCTTGTGAAATCTGGATTCCTTTGCCAAGGCAATTGCACCAGTATTGTCACAGAAGATCTTCACTGGTCCCGATGCACTAGGTATGACACCTAGATCGGAAATGAAATCCTTCATCCAGACTCCTTCATTTGCTGCTTCCGAAGCAGCTATGTACTCCGCTTCACATGTAGATCCCGCCATGACGCTTTCTTTAGAACTGCACCAACTTAAAGCTCCACCGTTTAATAAAAACACGTATCCGGTTTGCGATTTAGAATCGTCTGGATCAGTGTCAAAGCTTGCATCGACGTAACCATTTACGACTAGCTCTTTGTCACCTCCATATACGAGAAACATATCCTTAGTCCTTTTCAGGTATTTCAGGATGTTCTTGACCGCTTTCCAGTGATCCACTCCTGGATTACTTTGGTACCTTTCTGCCAAGCTTATTGCTAAGCACACGTCAGGTCTGGTACACAGCATTGCATACATGATAGAGCCTATGGCTGAAGCATAGGGAACATCTTTAATTTTCTCTCTATCTTCTGCTGTGGTCGGGCATTGAGTTTGACTCAACTTCACACCTTGTAGTACGGGCAAGAACCCTTTCTTTGCCTGATCCATTTTGAACCTTTTCAAAACTTTGTCAAGGTATGTGCTTTGTGAAAGTCCAATTAAGCGTCTTGATCTATCTCTATAAATCTTGATGCCCAAATATATAAGCAGCTTCACCGAGGTCTTTCATAGAAAAACATTTATTCAAGTATCCCTTTATGCTATCTAGAAATTATATATCATTTCCAATTAATAATATGTCATCTACATATAATGTCAGAAATGCTACAGAGCTCCCACTCACTTTCTTGTAAATACAGGCTTCTCCAAAAGTCTGTATAAAACCATATGCTTTGATCACACTATCAAAGCGTTTATTCCAACTCCAAGATGCTTGCACCAGTGCATAAATGGATCGCTGGAGCTTGCACACTTTGTTAGCACCTTTTGGATCAACAAAACCTTCTGGCTGCATCATATACAACTCTTCTTCCAAAAATCCATTCAAGAATGCAGTTTTGACATCCATTTGCCAAATTTCATAATCATAAAATGCAGCAATTGCTAACATGATTCGGACAGACTTAAGCATCGCTACGGGTGAGAAAGTCTCATCATAGTCAACTGCTTGAACTTGTCGAAAACCTTTTGCAACAAGTCGAGCTTTATAGACAGTTACATTATCATCAGCGTCAGTCTTCTTCTTAAAAATCCATTTATTCTCAATGGCTTGCCGATCATCGGGCAAGTCAACCAAAGTCCATACTTTGTTCTCATACATGGATCCCATCTCAGATTTCATGGCCTCTAGCCATTTTGCAGAATCTGGGCTCATCATCGCTTCCTCATAGTTCATAGGTTCATCATGGTCAAGTAACTTGACTTCCAGAATAGGATTACCGTACCACTCTGGTGCGGATCTTACTCTGGTAGACCTACGAGGTTCAGTAGAAATTTGATCTGAAGTTTCATGATCAATATCATTAACTTCCTCACTGATTGGTGTAGTTGTCACAGGAACCGGTTCTTGTGATGAACTACTTTCCAATAAGGGAGCAGGTACAGTTACCTCATCAAGTTCTACTTTCCTCCCACTCACTTCTTTCGAGAGAAACTCCTTCTCTAGAAAGGATCCGAATTTTGCAATGAAAATCTTGCCTTCAGATCTGTGATAGAAGGTGTACCCAACAGTCTCTTTTGGGTATCCTATGAAGACACATTTCTCCGACTTGGGTTCGAGCTTATCTGGTTGAAGTTTCTTCACATAAGCATCGCAGCCCCAAACTTTAAGAAACGACAACTTTGGTTTCTTGCCAAACCACAGTTCATGAGGCGTCGTCTCAACGGATTTTGATGGTGCCCTATTTAACGTGAATGCGGCCGTCTCTAAAGCATAACCCCAAAACGATAGCGGTAAATCAGTAAGAGACATCATAGATCGCACCATATCTAGTAAAGTACGATTACGACGTTCGGACACACTATTTCGTTGTGGTGTTCTGGGTGGTGTGAGTTGCAAAACTATTCCGCATTGTTTCAAATGTAAACCAAACTCGTAACTCAAATATTCTCCTCCACGATCAGATCGTAGAAATTTTATTTTCTTGTTACAATGATTTTCCACTTCACTCTGAAATTCTTTGAACTTTTCAAATGTTTCAGACTTGTGTTTCATTAAGTAGATATACCCATATCTGCTCAAATCATCTGTGAATGTGAGAAAATAATGATACCCGCCGCGAGCCTCAACATTCATTGGACCACAAACATCAGTATGTATGATTTCCAACAAATCAGTTACTCGCTCCATAGTTCCGGAGAACAGCGTTTTAGTCATCTTGCCCACGAGGCACGGTTCGCAAGTACCAAGTGATTCATAATCAAGTGATTCCAAAAGCCCATCAGTATGGAGTTTCTTCATGCGCTTTACACCGATATGACCTAAACGGCAGTGCCACAAATAAGTTGCACTATCATTATCAACTCTGCATCTTTTGGTTTCAACACTATGAATATGTGTATCACTACTATCGAGATTCAATAAAAATAGACCACTCTTCAAGGGTGCATGACCATAAAAGATATTACTCATATAAATAGAACAACCATTATTCTTTGACTTCAATGAATAACCGTCTCGCATCAAACAAGATCCAGATATAATGTTCATGCTCAACGCTGGCACCAAATAACAATTATTTAGGTCTAAAACTAATCCCTATGGTAGATGTAGAGGTAGCGTGCCGACCGCGATCACATCGACTTTGGAACCATTTCCCACGCGCATCATCACCTCATCCTTAATCAATCTTCGCTTAATCCGTAGTCCCTGTTTCGAGTTGCAAATATTAGCAACAGAACCAATATCAAATACCCAGGTACTACTGCGAGCATTAGTAAGGTACACATCAATAACATGTATATCACATATACCTTTGTTCACTTTGCCATCTTTCTTATCCGCCAAATACTTGGGGCAGTTCTGCTTCCAGTGTCCAGTCTGCTTGCAGTAGAAGCACTCAGTCTCAGGCTTAGGTCCAGACTTGGGTTTCTTCTCTTGAGCAACAACTTGTTTGCCGTTCTTCTTGAAGTTCCCCTTCTTCTTCCCATTGCCCTTTTTCTTGAAACTGGTGGTCTTGTTAACCATCAACACTTGATGCTCCTTCTTGATTTCTACCTCTGCGGCTTTTAGCATTGCGAAGAGCTCGGGAATAGTCTTGTCCATCCCTTGCATATTATAGTTCATCACGAAGCTCTTGTAGCTTGGTGGCAGTGATTGAAGAATTCTGTCAATGACACTATCATCAGGAAGATTAACTCCAAGTTGAATCAAGTGATTATTATACCCAGACATTTTGAGTATGTGTTCACTGACAGAATTATTCTCCTCCATCTTGCAGCTATAGAACTTATTGGAGACTTCATATCTCTCAATCCGGGCATTTGCTTGAAATATTAACTTCAACTCCTGGAACATCTCATATGCTCCATGACGTTAAAAAATGTCGTTGAAGACCCGGTTCTAAGCCGTAAAGCATGGCACACTGAACTATCAAGTAGTCATCAGCTTTGCTCTGCCAGACGTTCTTAACGTCGTCAGTTGCATCAGCAGCAGGCCTGGCACCCAGCGGTGCTTCCAGGACGTAATTCTTCTGTGCAGCAATGAGGATAATCCTCAGGTTACAGACCCAGTCCGTGTAATTGCTGCCATCATCTTTCAACTTTGCTTTCTCAAGGAACGCATTAAAATTCAACGGAACAACAACACGAGCCATCTATCTACAACAAACATAGACAAGCAAAATACTATCAGGTACTAAGTTCATGATAAATTTAAGTTCAATTAATCATATTACTTAAGAACTCCCACTTAGATAGACATCCCTCTAATCCTCTAAGTGATTACGTGATCCATATCAACTACACCATGTCCGATCGTCACGTGAGATGGAGTAGTTTCAACAGTGAACATCAATATGTTGATCATATCTACTATATGATTCACGCTTGACCTTTCGGTCTCCGTGTTCCGAGGCCATATCTGTTATATGCTAGGCTCGTCAAGTTTAACCCGAGTATTCCGCGTGTGCAACTGTTTTCCACCCGTTGTATTTGAACGTAGAGCCTATCACACCCGATCATCACGTGGTGTCTTAGCACGAAGAACTTTCGCAACGGTGCATACTCAGGGAGAACACTTCTTGATAATTTAGTGAGAGATCATCTTAAAATGCTACCGTCAATCAAAGCAAGATAAGATGCATAAAGGATAAACATCACATGCAATGAATATAAGTGATATGATATGGCCATCATCATCTTGTGCTTGTGATCTCCATCTTCGAAGCACCGTCCTGATCACCATCGTCACCGGCGCGACACCTTGATCTCCATCGTAGCATCGTTGTCGTTACGCCATCTATTGCTTCTACGACTATCGCTACCGCTTAGTGATAAAGTAAAGCAATTACAGGGCATTTGCATTTCATACAATAAAGCGACAACCATTTGGCTCCTGCCAGTTGCCGTTAACTTCGGTTACAAAACATGATCATCTCATACAATAAAATATAGCATCACGTCTTGACCATATCACATCACAACATGCCCTGCAAAAACAAGTTAGACGTCCTCTACTTTGTTGTTGCAAATTTTACGTGGCTGCTACAGCCTTAGCAAGAACCGTTCTTACCTACGCATCGAAACCACAACGATAGTTCATCAAGTTAATGCTATTTTAACCTTCGTAAGGACCGGGCGTAGCCACACTCGGTTCAGCTAAAGTGAGAGAGACAGACTCCCGCCAGTCACCTTTAAGCACGAGTGCTCGTAACGGTGAAACCAGTCTCGCGTAAGCATACGCGTAATGTCAGTCCGGGCCGCTTCATCTCACAATACCGCTGAGCCAAAGTATGACATGCTGGTAAGCAGTATGACTTGTATCGCCCACAACTCACTTGTGTTCTACTCGTGCATATGACATCTACGCATAAAACCAGGCTCGGATGCCACTGTTGGGGAACGTAGTAATTTCAAAAAAAATTCCTACGTACACGCAAGATCATGGTGATGCATAGCAACGAGAGGGGAGAGTAATGTCCACGTACCCTCGTAGACCGTAAGCGGAAGCGTTATGACAACGCGGTTGATGTAGTGGTACGTCTTCACGCTCCGACCGATCCAAGTACCGAATGTACGGCACCTCCGAGTTCAGCACACGTTCAGCTCGATGACGATCCCCGGACTCCAATCCAGCAAAGTGTCGGGGATGAGTTCCGTCAGCACGACGGCGTGGTGACGATGATGATGTTCTACCGGTGCAGGGCTTCGCCTAAAATCCGCGACGATATGACCGAGGTGGAATATGGTGGAGGGGGGCACCGCACACGGCTAAGGAACGATCACGTAGATCAACTTGTGTGTTCTAGGGTGCCCCCTGCCCCCGTATATAAAGGAGGGAGGGGGGAGGTGCGGCCGGCCCCCTAGGGGTGCGCGTGGAGGAGTCCTACTCCCATCGGGAGTAGGACTCCCCCTCTTGCCTTGGTGGAGAACGAAAGGGGGGAGGGGAAAGAGGAAAGGGGGGCGCCCCCCCCCCTTCCTTGTCCTACTCGGACTAGGGAGGGAGGGGGCGCGCGGCCTGCCCTGGCCGGCCCTCCTCTTCTCCCTCATGGCCCACTAAGGCCCATTAACCACCGGGAGGGTTCCGGTAACCCCCCGGTGTTCTGGTAAAATCCCGATTTCACCCGGAACCATTCCTGATATCCAAATATAGGCTTCCAATATATCAATCTTTATGTCTCGACCATCCCGAGACTCCTTGTCATTTCCGTGATCACATCCGGGACTCCGAACAACCTTCGGTACATCAAAACTTATAAACTCATAATAAAACTGTCATTGTAACGTTAAGCGTGCGGACCCTACGGGTTTGAGAACTATGTAGACATGACCTAGAACTATTATCGGTCAATAACCAATAGCGGAACTTGGATGCTCATATTGGCTCCTCCATATTCTGCGAAGATCTTTATCGGTCAAACTGCATAGCAACATACGTTGTTCCCTTTGTCATCGGTATGTTACTTGCCCGAGATTCGATCGTCGGTATCCAATACCTAGTTCAATCTCATTACTGGCAAGTATCTTTACTCATTATGTAATGCATCATTCCGTAACTAACTCATTAGCTACATTGCTTGCAAGGCATATAGTGATGTGCATTACCGAGAGGGCCCAGAGATACCTCTTCGACAATCGGAGTGACAAAACCTAATCTCGAAATACGCCAACCCAACATGTACCTTTGGAGACACCTGTAGTACTCCTTTATAATCACCCAGTTACGTTGTGACGTTTGGTAGCACCCAAAGTGTTCCTTCGGTAAACGGGAGTTGCATAATCTCATAGTTACAGGAACATGTATAAGTCATGAAGAAAGCAATAGCAATATATTAAACGATCAAGTGCTAGGCTAACAGAATGGGTCATGTCAATCACATCATTCTCCTAATGATGTGATCCCATTAATCAAATGACAACACACGTCTATGGTTAGGAAACATAACCATCTTTGATTAATGAGATAGTCAAGTAGAGGCATACTAGTGACTATATGTCTGTCTATGTATTCACACATGTATCATGTTTCCGGTTAATACAATTCTAGCATGAATAATAAACATTTATGATGATATGAGGAAATAAATAATAACTTTGTTATTGCCTCTAGGGCATATTTCCTTCAAATGGTAGCTCATAACGATACAACACATGACGAACTATGGGAGCTGCAGGATGACCAAGGCATGCATGCTAGTCAGTGGGCGACACACGAACACCACTGAACGCCTGAGGAGAAGACTCCATGGACTCTGGTGAGGCTACCCACTTGGGAAACAAAAACTCGTGGTATTTCTGACCATACGCCTTTATTTGTAGACTCTGGTGAGGCTACCCACTTGGGAAACAAACACTCGTTTTCGTTCGAGCTGGCTTGGTTTGAACGAGACGACTTCTTTGATCTCATAGCCAGGGAATGGGCTAAGGATGTAGGAGGTAGGACTTCGCTTGAGTGTTGGCAGAATAAGATCATGCACTTGAGAACTTTCCTATGCGGGTGGGCTAAGCATCTTAGTGGGATTTATATGGTCGAAAAGGAAAGGCTCCTTACCCTTATTTAGCCCCTAGATGTAAAAGCAGAAACCACGGTTCTGCCTGCCTCAGATCTTCATGCCAAGCTTGACGTGGAGATGAGATTGAAAGAGCTTCTGTGTGAAGAGGAATTAAAGTGGGCGCTGCGGGCCAAGGTCCGACAAGTGGTCCAGGGGGACGCGAACACTCAATTGTTTCACATGATCGCCAATGGCAAACACAGAAAGAAGAGGATCTTTCGTCTTGAACAAGATGAAGGAACGATTTTAGGACAGGAGAACCTAAAATTATACATTACCGAGTATTACAAGCAGTTGTTTGGGCCTCCAGAGGATAAATGTGTTTCTATGAATGAGTCCAGGATTGAGGATGTTCCTCAACTTACTGTTGTTGAGAATGATATTTTGGCTGCTCCTTTTTCTGAGAAAGAGGTGTTTGAGGCCATCTCGCATATGAAAAATAACAAGGCACCCAGCCTAGATGGATTTCCGGCAGAGTTCTATAAGAAGTGCTGGCATATTATTAAGTGGGATTTGTTGCCGTTGTTCCATGATTTATTCTCTGGTCAGCTTTTTCAACTGAATTTTGGAACGAGAACCCTGCTTCCTAAGAAAACAGAGGATGTGAGATTGAGCAATTCAGGCCCATCTATCTTCTTAATGTTAGTTTCAAATTTTTTACCAATGTCGGGACTAATAGGCTCAAACTGCTTTCATGCCGGACAGGAACATCCTAGAAGGGGTTGTGGTCCTTCATGAAACGCTCCACGAGATTCACACAAAAAAACTAGATGGAGTAGATTTCAAGGTGGATTTCGAGAAAGCGTACGATAAAGTCAAATGGCCTTTCCTTCAATAGGCCTTACGCATGAAGGGTTTTGATGAAGCCTGGCGACGCGAGGTAGAATCTTTCACGCAAAAAGGGAGTGTTGGAATTAAAGTGAATGATGACATAGGTCATTATTTCCAGACACACAAGGGCCTGAGACAAGGTGATCCAATGTCCCCTATTCTGTTAAACATTGTAGTTGATATGTTGGCAATTTTGATAGGTAGGGCAAAGGAGGCCGGTCAGGTGGGTGGCTTGGTGCCTCATCTAGTTGATGGAGGTGTGTCCATCCTGTAGTACGCTGATGATACGATCATCTTTATGGAGCACGACTTGGCAAAAGCGAGAAATATGAAGCTGGTGTTATGCTTATTTGAACAATTTACCGGATTGAACATTTACTTTCATAAAAGCGAGTTGTTCTGTTTTGGTAGAGCCAATGAGGAACAAGAGGCTTATAGGCAATTGTTTGGATGCGAATTGAGGACATTAGCTTTCACGTACTTATGTATACCCATTCACCATCGTAAGCTGACAAACAAAGAATGGAAGTGTATCGAGGATCGGTTTGAGAAGAAACTGAGTTGCTGGAAGGGCAAACTCATGTCATACGGAGGCCGATTGATTCTTATTAATTCGGTGCTCACGAGTATGCCTATGTTTCTCTTGTCCTTCTTCGAAGTCCCAGTTGGTGTTAGGAATAGGCTGGACTTCTATCGATCCCGATTCTTCTAGCAGAGTGATGAACTAAAGAGAAAATACAGACGCGCCAAATGGGATATCATCTGTCGACCAAAGGACCAGGGGGGCCTTGGCATTGAGAATCTTGAAGTCAAGAACAGATGTCTTCTCAGTAAGTGGCTGTATAAGTTATCAGTTGAGACTGAGGCCATGTGGGCGCAGATTCTCCGTAGTAAGTATCTGCAGTCCAAAATATTGTCCCAAGTGACAGTGAGACCGACGGACTCGCCTTTTTGGAAGGGGCTTATGAGAGTCAAAGCAGCCTTCTTTAATGGGACAAAGTCTATAGTCGGTAATGGCACTACCACACACTTCTGGGAGGATATACTTGGCTTGGTGAAACGCCGCTGGCGCTTTAGTATCCGTCCCTGTATATTATTGTTCAACGACGTGATGCTTTTGTTGTAACGATTATGCAGTCCATCCCCCTTAATATTCAATTTAGGAGGACACTTGCTGGCAACCAGTGGGAAGCGTGGCTTCATTTGGTGAGTAGACTGATGGAGCTTCAGCTATCTCATCAGTCCGATCAGTTATGTTGGAAGCTTACTAGGTCTGGAGAGTTCACGGTTAAATAGCGCAACTGGACATGATCTACTAGGTGTAGTTTTTGTGATCGGGATGAAACTATAAAACACCTTTTCTTTGATTGCCCATTGCCAAAGTTTTGTGGTAGACGGTGCACATTGCCTTTAACATTACTCCTCCGAATTCTGTCAGTATGTTATTTCGAACGTGGCTTGTTGGGATAGAATCCGAAACAGCTAGACACATTCATGTAGGAGTATGTGCTTTGTTGTGGGCAATTTGGAACTGCAGAAATGATTTGACTTTTCATAGAACAACAAATATTCATTTTTTGCAGGTTTTATTCTGAGCCACTGCATTGATCCGTATGTGGTCATTACTCACTCCGACGGAGGCCAGGGAGCGTTTGGTTACTGGATCTATCCGGTGGGAGATGGTAGTACGGGATATCTTCAACCGGTTTGGATGTCGGTCATGTAATAGGATAGGCGGTTAGTTTTCCTATCTTTGTTATGCTAGCCGGTTGTGGACTCTTGGCTTTTTGCTTTTTGCGTTGTGGCTCTTTGTGAGCTTGCCGTTACTTTGTTTCAGATTGTAAGACTTTGTTGAACCTATTTGCTTACCTATAAATGTGGCCGTATGCATCGTTCCGATGTAGAGGCCGGGGAGTCCCCCTTTTCGAAAAAAATATGCATGTGCATCGGTACAGCAACAGCTGAGCAGCAAAGGCTTTTTTTAGCAAAAGCAGCAAAGGTGTATTGCTTGCTTAGAAGATTTGCCCTAGTGGTCCACCAAAAGACCATATATGACAGGGTTCACCTCGAGCCGAGACGCGCCTAGTCTTGAGGACCTGTGCACCGACGTGCCTGGAGATGCGCCACCAAGTCAAGGAGGACCTAGGCCTCCGCGACGGCCTCCGCCTCAGGCACGGCCACCACTTCATGCCCACGCTCCTATGCGGCAACCTGGTCTACGAGTATGAACAAAGGCACAATGACGGGCAGGAGTTGTTTGTGGTGGACACCATCGCTTTGGACGCCGCCAATCTGCGTAGGCACATGGCTGTCTTTAGTCCCCCC
>NC_041391.1:12004800-12020402 GCF_002162155.2 Triticum dicoccoides | reverse complement strand
GCGCGATGGCATCATCCTCACTCGCATGCCGGAACAAGAGGTTCGCGTCTACGACCCAGCTACTGACCGCAGCCACACCCTACCATCTGTACTGGTCAGATCCTCATGGAATGAGTTATGTCTTGATTGTCGGGGAGAGGGTGTGGCCACCATTGGCCGGTATTTCGATGTGGTCATGGCCTACCTAGAACTGTAAAAAAATCACCAGCACCTGCAACTCCAAACATTCTCATCGGAGCAAGGCACGTGGGGCCAATGTATTAAGATGTGCGCTCCTAACGTCAATGGTACCCGCCTGAGACGAGGACTCAGCAAGCCCTTGGTTATCGGTGGCGGTGATCACTGGTTGTGTGTGGTTGACACTGGGGCATCCATCATCAAACTCCACACCAGAGTGACACATGTGTCGGTGACTATGCTCACGAAGAGCTTCCCCCATGACGGTGAGCACTGCCAACTCCTTGCGACGTCAACGGCGGGAGGGAAACCAATCGTGCTCGTCATGGATCACGACAAGATATTGGGTTGGGTGTCGTCGAAGAAAATGGGCAAGTGGCAACAACGACCACATGTGGTGATCGAGACAACGGAGGCTATCTTGTAGTTCCTCTATAGGGCGGGCGGAACCTGCAAACGACCGACCAGGCCAGTCCAGCTCGACATAGTGTGGTTCGCCGATAGGAGTTGCATTGTGTTGATCACTACATGTTGTGGTTTCTTCTGGATCGACCTGCAGTCCAAGGAGATTGTGAGGCGAGCCCCCTTATGAAATGAATTTGGCAGATTGGGTTCCTAGGTTCAGTAGCACTTTATTATTCATTCATTTCTGTTTCTAGATCTAGTCTCAACTTCATTGATAACTATAGGAGTATGTGATTGTGTAAATTAACTATAGTAGTTTATTCTATACCAATATACAATGACCCAAATGGGTACATCCAACAAATCTTGGCCATAAATCTAGGTCAATTCAAATGTGTATCATCTAGTGTGCTGAGTTCTCGCCATTCGAGCACATATATTAGCTGCATGGGATGTTCTACCAGTGGTGTGGCCTTACTGGCACACGCCACTTGCAAGCTCTCATAGATAAGGGTTTTTGCTCTAGTCAAAGCAGATCGCCTTGCAATTGAACAATATGCAAATTTGTGTTCACTTTGTCTTCTTCATTTTATTTTATTTGTTACTTTCTGTCTTTAATTGATTTAGTGTGTATCATCTAGCTGACCAACGACTTATATGTGTATCGTCTAGCGTGCTGAGCTCTCGCCATTGGAGCACACATATTTTATTTGTATTCTTAAGATGTTACAAGAAACACACCGACTAATTGAAAATTTATATGGCAATTGTCTGAGTGAGAACATTTTTTTTTTTTTGCTCTTTGGTGATGAACTGAGTGGAACATCTCAGCGGTTGTGCCAGTGATACACGTAAACTCGCTGTTGATCCCAGCTTCCTCTAGTAACAAGCCTTAATTTGTGGCTACTGATCCCGCTGTGACTGCAATGGTCGCAGGCGCTTTTCTCCAACCTTCGTCTCCCGAAAGTAACACACACATCATGTCACCGTGGAATCCACATGTGTAGCTCACATGATTATTTATTTCATCACAAAATGCACATGTGTGGTGTACATCCATACAAACATGCATAATTGTTTTTGGAAAATAAAATAAAATTCATATCACTAAATTTTGAGCATATACCGTGGTTCTTCTCAAATAATTTCATGGTTCCTCCCATGAATATCTGGAAACAACGGCTGGGGGCTTCACGGTAGGAAGAGGACACACACTACTTTCCCTATTTACGACAAGATTTGTCTTTGAGGCAATTGTTTAGTTTGGTATAGTAAGTTAGAATTCGACCAGTTTAGTACATGAACTTGCATAAGTGACGGAAAACGGTACAGAACAGACAAGCCTAGCGCGTGGCACCAAAGTGGCATGTTGACATGTCCTTAGTGCCATTTCAGCGAGGTGACGCGATCTTGCATACATGATCTTGAATTCTTGAATTGTTACTTTTGTTTGTTTCTGCAGTCCGCAGTGGAGCTTTCAGTGGATCAGAGATGGGGGTTAAATTATTTTGCCTCCAGCATGATGGCACTATCCCAGGTTTGTATGTAAATGTACTATGGATCATATAACTTTTCTAATTTCAGTAAATAGTATAGGAATTAGTGACCAGATGGTGATCAGTTTTCCCAGAAATAAATTGCTAATATATGATCAGCTAGAGGCGAAGTAAGGAGCACTGATGCAGTCATGATGTGCATAAAGATCTGTTCTCTCCTTCAGCTTCTCTCTTAACATTCTTCAGTGTATCTCCGCAGGAAGGACACATCAAAGAATGGCAGCCGGGGACGTGAGGTCTTTGGGGTATTTGGAACGATTTGGAAGGAAACAGATGCCCAACAATTTGCGCCAAAAAAAAAAACTGATGCCCAACAAAACTGCAGATTTAGGCGGATCGTGGGCTTTTATATCAGTTTGTATTATGGGCTGGTAATAATTATTAGAGTAAAAAACAGATCCTAAGATGGACGTTTATGATCTGGGCTATATCTGTTCTAGGCTAATTATACCACGTCGATTGGGACGCGATCGTATCGATCTCGCCCCGGACATATCGAGGCATCAAACCATGGCAGGTGGCGGCGCCAGGTCGCGGACGCAAGCTGCAAGAGGGCGGAGGCAGAAGGCAGCGTCGCTGCCGTTGGACGTGCTGGTGGACATTGCGGCGCGCACCGACCCGGCCACCTTCGTCCGTTGTGCCGCCACGTGCGTGGACATGCGCTGCCGCGTCAAGGAATACATCAGCCTCCGCGGCCCCCTCCGCCTCCAGCACGGCGACCGCTTCGTGCTCCCCCTCTTGCGCGGCCACCTGATCTACGGGTCCCATGACTGGTCCAAGCCCAAGGAGAAGCTGTTTCTGCTGGACACCAGCGCACCGGATGCCACCAAGCTGCGCACATCAACCCGCGGAGGCTTTCCCCTCGCGTCGCGTGATGGTCTTGTGCTCGCCCGTGTGGGCGTGGCCAAAGAGCTCCGTGTGTGCGACCCGGCCACCGGCAGGAGCCTGACCCTGCCATCTGAACCGAAGTTTCATGGGTGAGAAAAGTTATGTCTTGCTCGTTGGTGACTATGATAAGGCGGCCACCTCCGTTGGCCGGCATTTTCAAGTGGTCAAGGCATGTCTAGATATGTCCCAATATGGCGGCAACCTGCAGTTCCAGACGTTCTCGACAGAGCATGGCGCGTGGGGTCTCTCCACCGAGATATGGCTTCCTAACCTACAAAGCCGGTTTCAGCGAAGGCTCGGCAAGGCCCTGGTCACCGGTGGCACTGTGCACTGGCTTTGCCAGACTGACACCGAATCCTACGTCCTCAGGCTTCGCGTCAAAGCAGCAAAGGTGCTGGTGACGAAGCTCCCAAAAGGGTTCCCACACCACGGAGAGCACCAAAAACTTCTGGCAACATCATCGGTTGGTGGGGATGTGCTCGTGCTTGTCGCCCACGGCGATAAGATATCAGCTTGGGCACAATCGAAACATACAGCCATGTGGCAACAACGACCACATGTGGTGATCGACATGACAGAGACAATTTTGCGGTTTCTTGACAAGGCAGGCGGGAGCTGCATTCTGCCAACGAAGCCAGTCCAATTCAACCTAGTGTGGTTCGCCGAGAGTAGTGGCATTGTACTCATCAGTGCATGCAACGGTTTCTTTTGGCTCGACCTGCAATCCATGAACATTGTGAGGTGGTTCTCGGATCATAAGGTCTCATACACAAGCCAGAATATCCCCTATGAGATGAGTTTGACATCTTGGGTTCCAACATTCAGTAGCACTTTGTGATTAATTCTTTCCAGGTCTCTGGTTCCATTCTCAACTTCATTATCAACTATAGAAGCATGCGTGTATGAATTTGTTGAGAAAATATTTTAATCTCACAAGTTTTATTTGCCCCTTTCCATGAAAATTGTAGTCCCATTAATCGTAGCACCATGGTTTTGCTACTCATGAATATTTCCCCAGTTGTTAGAATTTACAAATTATAAGGTGCTGTTTCCTCTGATTATAATCTTATCTGACCAGTTTCTTCGCTGTTTCTACAATCTAAGTTATGTTCGTTGTTTGGTTGGAGTACTAGAATTACACCAGCTCAACTGATAAGTGCATGTCCTGGAATATCGAGAGGACGGTTGCGCTGAGAATTGCCGCTGACCTCTGAGAGGATGGATGCATCTTACTATGAGCTACGCCATCCAGGAAGTGCTCTACAACACAATTTTCAGCCATAGCTGACCATGTCATGGGCCGGTACACAACTTGCAGCTCCAAGCCTACACAAATATTGTTGACTAGGTTTTTTTTAGAAAAGAAGGAAGACCCCCAGCCTCTGCATCTGGACGATGCATGCAACCACTTTATTAATTATTCACACAAGACCTTACAAAGTCATACAACAGTAAGACTAAAGCCACCGTCTAGGCAACATTTATCGCTACTCATATCCAGTTGATGAAGGGATGCTGATAGTTTGGGCCTAATACCAAACAGACGTCGCAGCAAAACCTAAACTTCTAAGACCTGCGGTCCCAACCAGGACGCCTGCCGAGTATGGGGCACCTACCAGTCCGGCGCGCTCCTCAACCAGGACGCCTGCAGGGTATGAGGTCGCCGCGGCCACCTGCCATCAATCCATCCTCAGAGTTGTACTGCTGTCATCTACCTTGCCCGGTCTAGCTGCCGTCGACGCCACTGTATGGTTGACTAGGTGCTTATAACAATTGCAACCCGACAACACAACACATATGCACTACACCAATTACCAAGTTTATTACAAGGACAAGATTAGACTGACAAAACAGACAGAATCAGGATGGAAAGAAATCAAGAAATTAAAATGTAGCGACCAGACCTCAAACAGTCTGATCTCTGTGCTCAGTGTCATCCCTGGATCAGTAATGCTGACACCACACAGTACTTGGAGGATTTATAACAGAGTAGCAATCACACACTTATTACATCGAATGTCTCAAAAGATAACTTATTGAAATAAATATGGCTTAAGGCCATCTAAAAACGATAACAGCGGAAGGCTTGGAAGATAAGCGAGTCCATCAACTCCAACGGCATCACTGAGTATAGAACCACGACCTAAAAGCATCTTACTCGTCGTCTGAAAAGTCTGCAACATGAAACGTTGCAGCCTGAAAACGGGTCAGCACATGGAATATGCTGGCAATGTAACACATAGAGAATAACAATAGAATAAGCTATACTACATGCATATATGGCTGGTGGAAAAACTCTATGGTCACAGTTTTTGCATAAAGCCAATTTTTCCCTACTGCAAAGGAATAAATTTATTTAACTATCATGGTGGTTGTTAAACATTGAGAATGGTTGACAACATTCTCAATCTCAATTAAAAGTACTCATTAAACCCAACAATATTAAATTAGAGTAACATGATGAGATTCACATGATATCCATGTACTAGATACTCAAGATTTTCATAACCGGGGAAACGGCTAACCATGATTAGTTTATACACTCTGCAGAGGTTTGCACTTTTCCCCACATGACTCGATCTCCTCCGTTTGGTTTCTCGCACTACATGGTGTTTGAGAAATGGATAACCGAAACATAGTCTTTCAGAAGCACTTGCACCTTACGTAAGGGGTAGACCGTACCAACCTACATCCCCTACATCTGCTAGTCCACCCCGTAAGAGTTCGCACACCTTAGTCAACTATGCTAGAGCCCATAATAGCATGTGGCTGCACACGGAAGTTTCTAGTTTGAATAATCTCATGATCCCTTTGAGCCTGGGTGGCGGTCCGAAGAAATACAGGCAAGTCCTGATAGAAACCAGGTGCCTCAATCCACCCAGATGTGTGTTTAAGTTGCCACCTTAAATAAACCATTAATTAACAATCTCACATATGTCATAGAAATTCACTCACCCAATCCACGTCTACTAGCATAGCATGGCATAATAAGCAAACGTAGAAGTAACTCCCAAAGGTTTGATAATAAAACAGGTAATATGTACTACCTCATCTACTTCCCATCCCACAATTTAATTAGATCCTAATCATGCAATGTTTGAGGATTGGTCTAATGCATAAAAACTGAGTATGAAAAAAGTATGATCGAAGTGTTACTTGCCTTGCTGATGATCCGCGAAACCTAGAGACTCGAAGTAACAGGCGGCGCACTCCGGGTATTCTATGGCAGAAAAACAAACAAGCATACAATAAGTACTCATCTAATGCACAGGTAAAACTCGAATAAAAGATCTAACCAGAATATTCAACTTAAGAACTCCGGTTTGCAAAAAGAAACAAATCAAACAAAGCAACGAAAGTCAAACGGCGAAAGAAAACAACTTCGTTTTACTAATCTGGATCTAAGTCAAATTTTACAGAAGCAAAAACTTGTTTAAGTAGATTATTCGGAAAGAGGGTTTCGAGACGAAACTTCAGGCGCTTGAATCGCCTGATTCCGATAAACGAGCGAAAAGTTATACTAAAACGAAAATCGGATCAGGAATCGCGATCAGAAAAATCGCGGATTAAATCCGAGAAAAAGAAAAACGACAAATAGGTTAACGAACGAACGTTCGTTAACTAAACTAATCTGACGAACACGTTCGTTAAAACGAACGAACGAGCGAACACTCGCTAATTAACCGAACCGAAAAAAAACCGATCTAACGAAAAACCGAAAAAAAACAAAGAAAAATCCGCTCGGTTTTTATTAAAAAAACGGCGGCACGCGGATCGAGGCGGCGGCGAACCTCGGTGACGGCGGCGGCGAAGTTCGGCGAGGCTCCGGCGGCGGCGGCGGAGTCCGGCGACGGCTGGCGGCGGTAGCGGCGGATCTTGCGGCGGCGGCGTTTAGGGTTAGGGTTTGGGCGTCGGTGGGCCAGCGGCGGCGGATCGGGCTGGCGGGTGGCGGCGGTTGGGCCTGGGGGGCGCCGGGGTGGCGCTTTATATAGTGCCCCCCGAGCGGAGTCCCGCTCGGGCATGGCCCAGAGGCGGTTCACGTTTTTTTTAAATAATTCCGCGCAGAAGAAAAATAAAAAGGAATACTAAACATACTCCAAAAATCGCGAAATAAATTTTCCCCAGCTTCTAAAATCAAGCCGGACAAGATGAACATTTATTTGGGGCCTAAATGAAATTTTAGAAACGCGCATTTTTCCTAAATCCAAATAAAAGGGCGAAAAACTCCAAGATAAATCTTATTTGATTTTTTTTATTAAATCTTCATTATTTCTTATTTTGGGAAAGTCATTTTATTCCCTCTCTGAAATTTTGGTAGTAGAAATAATTGAAGATAAAATAAATAAAATTAAATGATCCCATTTTCAAAATTTGAGAAAACTCAAATATGAAAATAACGAAATCCCCAACTCTCTCCGTGGGTCCTTGAGTTGCGTAGAATTTCTAGGATCGAGCCAACAATGCAACAAAATATGATATGCAATGATGATCTATGTATAACATTCCAAATTGAAAATTTGAGATGTTACACAAAACAACTGAAAAGACAACTAGTTGTGCAACAATAGTCAAATATATCCCGCATCTCTCAACAGCCAAATTGCTGGATGAAGATGTTGACAAGCAGTGAAACTTCGAAGATGACAAAGCTGTCTTGGGTTACTTATATACAGTTTTTCTTCTGATTTTCCTGCTGGATGCAGCCAGTTATATGTATTACATAGGAAGTTGATTTTAGCTTGTACATGCTCTCTGCGGTCTAAAGAACGCATCAGAAATTCCTACTGGTAACAAATGTATTACATAGTATTTATCCTTTGCCTCACTAACCTAGCATGAAATGCGGAAGAAAATTTGAGCATTAAAGAATGTGATATATGTTGTACACCAAAAACTACAACGTTGATCCACCTCCACCACCTCATAATCCCATTATATTGTCGACTCCTCCCACCTTCCCCATCGAGTCAACATTTAGCACCTGCATTACAAGGCAACAAGTATATTTTCCTACTCCGGAGCTAGATCGCCTTCTTACCAAAACCACTAGTTATGTTGACAGTGTCACAAAGAAAGTACAAATGAACAAACCAGCTAAAGCTCAAAAAAAAAATTTGTCAACTACAGACAAAAAAATGGCAACTACTGTAGAAGTCGTAAGAATATGTGTAGAAGATTGTACGGCCAAGGTAACTACCATTTCCCATGCCTCCCGTGCCTAATGGCTCAGAATGGTTCTTCCTTTCACAAAAGGAAGAAGTGATTCGTAAGGCCCTGAGCTATCATGTGATTTATTACTCAGACTCACAGCTAGGAGGATTAGTTGGTGTCAAGAGGCTGCTTCATTTAAACCTGAGCTATCATGTGATACGAGAAAAATGGCAATGGAGAAGAAGGCTAGTTAAATCCAAAGCTTAGAAATGTGTGAGGGAAATGTACAAGATGTGAGGTCTGGGTTCAAGTGCTTCAACATTGCGTTTTCACATGGGTGTGCATATATAGTCAGTTCTGCACATGCATGTGGCCAAATTAATCGATCCTGCTGCACAGCAGCTTCTTTTGTATAACATACACTCCATTACTTCTATTACAGCCTTAAAGGTTCATCAACAAACATACTTCTTCGTATTGCAGTGGTGTGGCGTGGGTATATGATTAACTTTTTAGGCCATTATTTTTTTGATAACTCAAAGGTGTAGGAGCATTCAATCCTATTCAAAGAATAAAATGGCCCGGTTAATCAAATTGTTTTGGAATTTGGCAAATATAGTTAAACATAGTTTTAGATGCTTTTTTTTCTTCATATGATTCATTCAATGACTTCGACCTTCCATGTAGAATGTTCACTTTACCGTTGGGGTTGTAAAGGAAAAATAAGTCAATTTGGCGAGAAGGTCACCCGCGACCGACCTGGCGTGTACCCCCTTCATGCGTGGAGTATTCGTATGAGCCAGCCTATTAGCAGATTTAATCTACACTAGGACGGTTCCAGAACTTTCCTTGAACCATTTTTTTTCTTTCAGACTTCTTTTTTCGTTTTTTTCTTTCTTCTTATTTTTTTCATTATATATTTTGTTTTCCTTTTACTTTTCTGTTTGTTAATATCTTTTGAAATCATGAATATTTTTTAAATCACAAACATTTTCAAATACATGATTTTTTTGAAATCCTGAATATTTTCAAATTCACGAAGAATCTTAAAAAATTCAAAATCATTTTTCAATTTAACGAATATTTTATGAAATTTTATAAATTCTTGTAACATGTGAACAATTGTTTTGAACGGCGAACATTTTCTGAAACTAGGAACATCTTTTTGAATTGGCTAAAATTTATTCTGGAAATCATTAACATTTTCTAAAAATATTGCAACATATTTTTAGAAAATTATTTTCACTTTTTGAATTCATGAATATTTTTTTCAAATTTTTGAAATATTTTTGAATATGCAAACGTTTTTTCCCTGAACATTTTTTTAATATGTGGACATGTTTTTGAAATTCGTGATCAATTTTTGAGTTCGGGAATATACTTTTCAAATTCGTGTACATTTTTAAAATTTCTTGAACAATTTTTTAAGAACACGATTTGCTTTAATACATGAACATTTGAAATTTCTAGAACATTTGCTTTTTCATAATTTTCATTTTTTTGAAATGTTAGAACCTTTTTGAAATCCTGAATTATTTTAACATAGAATAAGAAAAAAGAAAAAAAAGGAAGAATAATAACAAAGAAAACATGGGTGTCCAGTCCCGCAAATGTTCGAGCCCATGCTGGCGCACCACGAGAAGGGAGGGTGTGCGTTCTTACGATCCCTGGTTCACACCGTGCATAATAGGTGGTAGAGGTCGATAGACACAACACATCTGACGGCTAGAAATGCTCGAATCACCTAATTGGATGGCTAGAAATAGACAACATGAGAAGGCTCCGTTTATGTTGAGTTTTACTGTCCAAAAGTATTATGAAATTTTATATGTATTAATTATCCTCAATTTCCCCATTTTTATGACTCTTTGGTTTTATGTGTGTCTAAAAAAATAAGATGCAACTATAATCAATTTCTTTACTCCTTTAAAAGAGCCAGTTCGTGTTGATGGTCCGTCTGCCCTCTTGGATGAGATGGGAATAAAAAATTACACAGTACCAAGAGTCCAATCCGCCATTACAGTTGAGTCAAGCCACCTCATTGCGGCTGCTAGCACCGGTCATTCTCCCCCAATCTTTCCGCCTCGTCTCTCCCGTTGCCTGCTATCATGGCCTCCCCCAATCCCAACTCTCTTGCCGCCTCTCTCCTCCAATCCCACTCCCCGGCCTTGAGCTCCACCACCTCCCTTCAAAATTCAAACAGCGATGCCGCACCCGCAGGGGTTCCCCATCCCTTATACTCGCTGTTTTCTCCTCTACCTCTTAGCAGATTCAGTTTCTGCTACCTCACTCACCGTCGCCAGTACTGCCGAGTCGCTCGCTCACCGTCACGGGAACGAGGAAGCTGCAACCCCTGTCGGCGTGCTCGCTCTCGCCGTCGTTGGACCGCTTGGAGGTCGCACCCCCTGCGGGTGAGCTCGGTCAGGGACTGCGGCGCTGCATCGACGAGCAAGCGGACAGTTCGTCACGGTCTGCGCTGCCTTTTCCCCTTCCAACCGAGCACATCGGCCTCTTCGGACTTGCGCTTTCTGTACGTCTCCACAACTCCACAAGGCACACCATGTTGGTTCTGAATCAGTTGGTTTATAGCTTATTAAACTGCAGTTTATGTTTAAAGTTGAACATATGCACGAGACAGAAATCTTGAATTCTAAATTTCGTCCACAGTGCTTGGAATTCCTCGATGTTCTTGTATAATGACTTCACAAACCATTAAGTAATAAAATACAAGTATATAACAATGGTCTGCTGAAGGTGTTCAGTGATTAATATTTTCCTTCCAAGGATAAAAAAAAAATCATGTATGTGAATTATTGAGCTGATCCCCTCTGCCTAATGGCAATCAAATTATCACTGGCTACTTTTTATAGCTGAGTAATTGTTGCAATTTCTGTTGTAGATTCAGTACAGAGAGGCGCCATGTCTTCCCTCAGCTTGCTGCAAAAAAGTAAGGTCCTTTGCAGTGTTAGTCTCCATAGAAAAAGTTCTTTTGCGTGCAGTATGTGTCTTCATTCGCCTTCCTTTTCAAGTTTCTTTTCTGTTCACAGAAACAGCAAAAATAATGCTTAGTAGGGATAAACAAGACTTAAATCGAATTATAATATAAGAAGAAATTTGTATTTATGAGGCCCAAGTCACACCGTGGGGAATGTATACCTAGCAAGATTCATGGGGCATCTTGTAGCAACTGAAACAGATGTTACATTTTTGGGGCATGTGAGTATTTGGAAAATATGATTTAGGCGTGGAATAAGTGAAACTTTACCTATGGTTGATGTGTTCTATAAAGTATGGTTCATCTCCCTGAACATGAGAAAAATATATCTCTTGGTGCTTAATTCAAACAATTGCTATAGACATATGATCAGAAATAGGGATGTGTAATATAGAGCACACTTGAATTTAGAACTTCAGCTTTTTTTGTTTTCTTTATTTTGTATGGCCATCATGTTGTGGGATGCTGCTTATCTGCACATCTTACAACCTGCTATCCCTTGAAAGTATATCATGCTCTTGATGGGCGTATATCCTGTAACTGTCAGCCTAGATCCTCAACATGGCATAGCTATATATTTTTTCAGAATATGAGGAGTAAGATCTTTAAAGAAAGATTCTTTTAGTACAAATAAATATCAGCTGCGGTGAAACCTATGATTTGTAATGCTGAATGCGCACTTGTTTGATTTAACTACTGATCCGCAGTTCATGATTGTAGTATAATGTATTCAGTCTGCCAAGTAAGATTTTTGAAGAAGGATTTTTTTTGTACTAATAAATATCAATTGTGGTGAAACCTATAATTTGTAATGCTTTGAAGTTTGATTGAACTAATCCTTGAGAAACTGCCATAGTTTAAGAATTCAGAATTATATTCATACTTCTGTTCTCATGGTCTTCTTTATTTTGTTGGCTGCAATTAGTAAAGTTTGCCTTGTTGTTTGTTAGTTGTATGGGACAAGTTGGTGACTAATAATCGAGTGCAGCGATTCGGTGCCCAGGCTCATCTGCACCCGACCATAAAAAAATTCATAAAAAATACCAAAAAGATTCAAAAAATTCCAATTTTTTTCCCATGGTAGACAATTTATTGCGTGAGGTTTTCGCTCTAAATTTTAGCTCATTTGAACATCTGAGTAGCTCTCAGCAAAAAAGACAAATTGGGTCAAAACAGTACATGAACAGTAAATTGTTTTACAGACCCCTAATTTGTCTTTTTTGCCGAGAGTTGCTCAGTTGTCCAATTGATTTGAAAATTGGGTCGAACCTCACGTATCAAATTGTCTACCATGAGGAAAAAAAATTGATTTTTTTGAATTTTTTTAGCATTTGTTTCGATTTTTTTATTCAACATGGGTGCAGATGAGCCCGGGCTTAGCAAAGGATTTCCCCTAATAATCTAAGTACATTGGAAAAACTGGCCGAGGGGTGTGCTATTGTCGTGGCGACAATGTTACGTGTGGAGCGCATAGGTAAGTCTAAGTGCATGCATTTTTCTATGCACATAGTAATACCGTGAAAATAAATTTTGCCAATACATTGATGTTTTGTCTTTAATTAACTAGACCGTGGCTTGCATACTAGGTTGAGCTACTTTTGAACCGTGTTACTTCACTTTGCTTAATTTTGGGTGAACGGTGCCGTGGACAATGATGGCAAGTGCTTTTGTGATCCTTGTTCTAACTGAAACCGAGTTTCACTTATGAAGTGAAATCTTAAGGTAGTGTAATGCCATATCAAGTTGGTGTGATCTCTGGGTAAAGTAAAATGTAATGGCTTGGAGGCATGTTGGGTTGCAAATAGTTGTGCACATGTCTTAGCTAAAGATGGATGTAATCATAATGAAATGTTCTGTCACTCCATGTAACTCTGTGATGTTTGTAGCGTCGTTGAGCAAAGACTTTTGATATGGCTAAATACTAACCTTCTCTTAATGAAAATCATAGTACTACATATTTGGGTCTGTACTTTTGTGAGTCCAATTTATTTCATGTGATTCCGTAGCATAGCACGGGCATCTTACTAGTATTAAGCAAAAATGACACTGCAATATGAAGCAACTGGAAGGCGTGTACTGTGGATATCAAAGGCACACCAACTATTTTAGCGAAGTTATCTTTTGGAACTTATTCACAATATCTATTGAGGACCAAACTAAATGTCACAGCCCACCCTAATCTAGTGAAGAAATGGTACCCGTAGGAGCTGCCATTGAAGTTATAGCTCTACTCCCCACAAAAAAGAAGTTATAGCTCCTTCACTTGGCCAACCTATAAGAACTAGTAGGACCTCGGCCTTCTAAGAAAAATCGAGGGCTACACATATACATCTAGAACCTTTCTTTCATCATCGAGAGGGAAGGACCTTCATCTATTGTCCAATCTTTATTTGTGTCAAAATTCTCTAAAGTATTCAAATGTCATCTATCATGTGCTAAGACTATGATTTTTCACCTTATTTGTTTTCAAGGCAAAATAACATCAAACACGTAGGCATGGGAGGCACAGGGAAATAAAGTGTAAAAAATGGCATCAAATCTTTTACGAGGGTCTTCTATTCGTCTAAGGAGTCGCATTGAGCTCCGAAGGGGTAAGGGGCGCCTATTTCGAGGAATAAGTTGTGTGCATCGGTCTCTCACTTTTAATTTCGATCTAGATGGAGAGCTTTGTTGATACAAAGATATCTTCCATTAACTTATTTCGGACACCGGTGAATAGAACTCGATTAATCAGTGGATCCTTGTTGAACCAAAAGACCAATCCGAGGGATCCTTTTGAGCTATATGACGTGGGTAGGGGAAGCGGGGGTAGGCTGCAATTATTATTGCGTTTACTGGAGTTTGAACCCTAAACCTATTGATAGTGAGTTTATGCACCTAACCTGTTCACCCATCAGACCGATCTAAAAGAGAGGGCCGGACATTATACTCCAACAATCCTAGTACTGAATAAGAAGTAGAAGGAGATTATGACTTTAGAGGAAAATCCTGTGCACTCCAAATGTAGAGCAAAACATGTAGAAATCGCTTGCACGTTGTTCAGAAACAGCTTTGTTGCTGCTTGCATCCAGCCGAAAGAAAAACCACTCAGAAACAGCTCACTTGCAAGTTCGGACTTCATAGAAAATTATTCAGTAGCAATCCATTGCTTGGACAAGGGACACGTAGGGCTCACTAAGGTTGTCGCCGTAGCACTTGGCATGGAAGCACTCGGGCAGCATGGGCCTGGTGGTACGGCGCCGTGCGAACTATAGCCATGCTTCGAAACAAGCTAGTCGTATCGAATTGTATGTTGTGGATAAAAAAAATGCACGCTTTTGTCCTCAATTTTTTTTGAAAATAGATGGGAATTCATCCGAACCGTTCAAAGCAGCACTTTTTCGATAAAGAAAATATATTAATATCGCGAAGATACCAATTACTCCCGGCCTCTGCAACAACGCAATAGCCTAATGGCATTACGGATGCACACAACCAAAAAAGAAGAAGTAGAAGCTAAAAAAAAAGAAAAGCCCCGGTATAGAGTTTCATTCAATGCAGCAACAGTACAACCACCACCAAAAGAACACTTGAAGTCCAAGTTCTTCAAAAGTGACACCTCAAAGAAGGAAACATTGCACAAGCGTCGTCGTCACCCGACTGTAGATCTTGAGTTTTCACCCCGAAGATAGTCCCGCTCTCAAAACAATGCCTTCAACAAGACCATTGTGAGACACAACAAATTAAGGCCAGACCTTGGATTTTCACCCTGAGAGGTAAGACTTTGAATTGCACCTGTGTTGCCACCCCAACTTACATACCGTTGCCGCAAAATCCAAAACTCCGGGCAAGTTTCTCATCGTCGCAAAGGCTCCAATCACCATTACTAGTACTCTGATCTCCGCTTCCATGACATTCTCCACCTCTGATTTCACCATCAAACTAAACATATCCCATGATGGCAACAGATAGCAGAGCTTCGCACCGCTCCCTCCTTAACAGAGAACCAGTGGGCGCGACCGAAACCCACCCGATCCACCAATGTCCAGGCATAACGCGCCAATGGTAGTTCGCCGGCGGAGCCTTCCGAAACTCAAACACTCCGACCAGATCAAGTAGGACATGCTTCAGGCAGATTTTCATCTTGTCACTTGAGAAACCCTAGGATGCCCCCCCTTAAATCAGGACGAGCCTGCAGCCCCCGCGCCGTTACGGCACTTCGGATCAAATCGGGGATTGGTGCGGGGATTTGGTGCCACATCGGGAGCAGCAGGGGCGGCTGGAAAGGGCGCCTCGCAAGTTGCCAACAACGCGCCGCCGCGTATGGAGGAGCAGGTCAGGCAAACGCCATGGCCGGCTGCCGCCTTGGCCTTGAATCTGAGAGGAAATCGCCACACCCCGCGCGCGAGAGACAGCTCGCCCCGCCGCCGCTGTCCACGGCATGGGTTCAG
>NC_041391.1:12000552-12004485 GCF_002162155.2 Triticum dicoccoides | reverse complement strand
AGAGGGTCTTGCGGTGCCCGGTGGCTGGGTCTCCCCCCGTGTCGCCCATGAGACCGACGCGGGGTCGGGCTGACTTCAGACTTCTTCTGACATCTATCAGTTTGTCATGCTTTAGACTGTTGCTTCTCGTTGAAAGCAGCACTAATCCATTCACCTGGTTACCATCCAACGGCTCAGGCATTTGCAACACCTTTTGCTATTTCTTCTAAAGACTCCCATGGTCCCCGCCGAGACTCCACCGCCGACCTCCGGCGTGGTGCCTCCACGCGGCCACGACCGTTGACCTCATGGGGGCTGACGCCTGACACGTGCTGCCCCGTCCAGGCGCTCCTGAACCGCCCCACTAGGGAGATCCAGCGAGGCTGCCTTCCTCCTCAGCTCGGGTGGTGCGTTGGACGGTCGCCGACCTCGCCTAACCCCGGCGCCGCACGGCTGCTAGCACCCACCGAAATCCGCGTACCCCAGACGCGGCGCGGCTCTTCCCCGAGGCCCCAGCGATGGTGCGTTCCTCTCTTTTTCTTCCCGATGGACTCGTATTTTATCCCCTTCTCTTAATGGAGTGGGGCCAACTAGCTAACTGATGGGTAGTGTCTCTCAATTTCCGCCCCCTTCTCTTCTGTGGATGCAGTGCAGGCTCCAACAACGGAGGAAGATGAATCAATCCAGTGGAGCCACCCGCTACGGTGTTTTCCTTTCACTTGTCCTGTTTGCTGAAATGCCTATCCTCTACATTTCCAGATTAGATACACCGGCAACCAGTAATGAATCAGAATGATGTTCGGTAAACTAAGCAATTCGAAACAGACCAGGTTCTTGCAGAGGTATGGGTAGTCGATTTTGCCAGTGCCAGAATTAGAAACTGCCAGTCGTTGGCAAGTTTGGTGAATTGGTTGTAATCATTTTACTTAATCTTATCCCAGGCCGCACCGCATTTTCAATTACCAAAAGTATCTCTGCTGCCGAGGTTCTTACAAATGGCTTGGAATATGTGTAGGTTTACCATTTTGGGAGATACTTTAAAACTGTTCAGTATCACCCTAGCTACTTGTCAGGATGCTGTTCTCTCCACTGATAAACATTTAACTAAACGTTCTTTAACTTCCAGTGATTTTTGTTTTCTGTTTGCTCTCTCTATAAAAGCATGGGCTTGAACAATACAAATGCCCACATAAATTAATTTTAAAGTAAAACTTACCCTGAAAATTAGAATTATTGTATGGCCGATTTTGAAGGAAAAAAACATTATAACCAAAGACATTATATTCACCTGGGTTTGGCAGGAAGATAACAAACCCATCAAACACGTGGCGTTGATGAGGCTATGCATCACTTATTAACAAATCACTTATCTGGAGTTGTGGACCATTTGGTAATGTGCCTTTAACCTGCAAAATCTACCTGATACTGTCCATGACTTATTTAGCTCCTCGCTGTTTAAATTGAGGAAGCAATACAACTATTATGTTGCAGTGGGTTGTGCTTTATGGATCACTTATTAGGATTGATGCATGTTTTGAGAACCAAAAGATATCTTATCATTTTGTTCTGATTCCCGCTGTTGGTTATTGGTTAAACTCATGGTGAGTTCTTTACGGACCAGTTTGCCAATGCCGGAATTAGAAACTGCCTGGCTTTGGCAGTTTCAATGGATTGGTTGTAAACCATATATTGAGTCTTATCCCAGGCTTCACGACATTTTCATTTAGCAAAGGTGTCTCTGCTACCTTGGCCAGATAGTATTTGATAAGGGTTGGGAGTTAGTGCATTTTATAAGGACCCTTTGGCCAGATAGTATTTTTACAGTTACGGAACAACATCCAAGCTACTTGCGAGCATGTGCTTCTCTCCAGCGATAAATAATTCAATTAAATTATCTTTGACTACTAACGAGATTTTTTGTTTTCTCTTAAACAATGTTAATTCCCACATAAATTTCCTTTGGAAACTGAAGTTTTCCCTGAACTCAAAGTTGATATGGACCATTTTCGTGACTTATTTAGCTCCTGGCCGTCTAGATTTAGGAAGCACGGTCATAGAGTATGTTTGGCTACTGTATTGTGATCATTTGAAGATTTAGGATTGGTGTCTGTTTTTAGAAAAAAAAAAGGTGTTTGCTCCTTTTTGTTTTTGACGATTCATGGGGTTGGTTATTCATTAAACTCATGATCAATATAATTCTACAGATAAGAATAAGGAAAAATGAGATGTGCTTATTTGGGAGTAAAGCTCTTCGAGTAAGTGGCAAATGAAGTGTTTCGAGCATCTTGAGGATGGTGACCTGGAGTCCTTCGACTGACAACCAAACCCCACATTTCTCAGGCCAACTCGAGTAAGACGAGGAGCTGAATCTCCTTTTTCCCGGTGCATTATTGTTGGAACAGATGCATACTTTTGATTGCACCTAATATTTGTCTGTTTATGTTAGTAGCAGGAAGCAATTCCAAATATCTTTGTTCAGAGCTGAGGACTAGCATTATTTTGTTGTCTGTTTGGAGTGAATCACAAGCCGGTTATTTGTTGTCAGTTCCTACTAGGATATGCTATAGTACCAATGCATCACTAATGTTTGTGGCCGAGATCTCAGTTTCTTGGTTGGGAAGTTGTATTATTATTTGTTAATGTCGAGTACTTGTCTGATCAATTTGCTTATGTTGCAGGCTTGTCATGGCATTCGCAGAAGTCTCTTGCATACTATTGCTAATTCTGTTTGTCAAGGATTATGTGTAGATGTAGGGAAACAGTAATTTTACAGGCCAAATTATACCTACTCCACATGGACGTCCTTTTTACTTATGCTGGTTCAGTAAGGATTGGATACCAGCTTGGCTGGGGGTTCCTTTGCATAGCCATAATCATACATGTAGCTAAGGGAATGAAGTAATTGTCAAGGGTACCAGGAGACATAAGTATGCATGGATCATACTCCCTCAACAATAAATATTGCCAGCTTGATTTTTGAAGGAAATGGTGTTCTGTAAATAGAAGTGCAGAAAATCTTGTTCTATGGATTCTGGACAAGCACACAAAACAGATGACATTTATGTGGCGATATATGAAGTTTATGGAGAATTTTCTGATTCAGGTATGGTCTATGGCCGATATTTCTTGTTACGTCTGTCAGTGCTTCTGAAATTATGGATTAAAAAAAATCCCTCTTACAGTAACTTGTGGTTTTCACTTCAATTGTAGGAAGATAATTAACCTATGGATGCAGCACATAAAGAAAAGCTTAAATTCAGGGATGGTGGGTTTGTAATAATATTTCAGGACAAGAGAGTCTGGTGGTAGAGTTTTTGTGTACAAGCAACTAATATAAACACATTAGTCAGAAGAGATTAACTAGGACGACTGGATGACTTGAGGTGCCTAAAACATCGTTCATAAATGGGTGGATCGAGATGTGACCTCACCCTAGTTGTGTTATAGTACTCGTTTGTAGCCATCACAATTTCTTTAAGAAATTATGACTGGATCAGTCTTGCATACAAAATTGTTCTGTGACAACTGAACTTAAGCACGATTCATGCCCGTTAATCATATCTTTCTACTATATGTAAGCTGTAGGTAGATGCACTAGTGCAGAACCGGGCTTTAGTGTCGGTTCGTGACGGCCATTAGTGCCGGTTGGCGAACCGGCACTAAAGAGTGGGGACTAAAGGTCCCCTCACTTTAGTACCGGTTCGTCACGAACCGGCGCTAAAGTGCGAACACGTGGCACGAGCCAGGCCTGGGTGCGTGTAGGACATTAGCATCGGTTGGTAACACCAACCGGTACTAGATGTTTGGTTTTTTTTTTTTAAAATTTTGCTTTAATTTTGTGTTTTCAATTTGGCTTTATTTTCCATTTAATTCTTTTTTGTTTGCTGGTATTTCACGATACTACAAATTGTACACGTTATGCATATATATAAATAGATTTTCTCGTACGTAGAA
>NC_041391.1:11995366-12000065 GCF_002162155.2 Triticum dicoccoides | reverse complement strand
CATCGAATGTCTCACAGCCAGCACCATTAACTATTCACACATACACATGTATATACATATACAATTTCTCCTACATGTTGCCTTGGTGCCTTCGGAGCACGATGACAAGTGGTTCATGGGGCGGTAGCGGGTAATAGTATTCTCCTTTGGGATCTATGACCTGGTCGAGCAAAAATCCGGTTATTTCCTCTTGAAGTGCTTGTATGCGGTCCGATGGTAGGAGCTTATCCCGCACCGATCTGAACTGTTAAGAAGGAGATCAATATGCATGTGTGTTAGTTGTGTGACTAGATATCGATAATGATGTGAATAGTGTTTTGACAAACGTACCCAGTCCTGTCTATCAGATCTGCTCCTTTCGCATGTCATCATGCGAATGTTCTCGCAAACGTAGTATGCACACAGATTATTCCCCGGCGCCTGCCTCAGGGCCTTTACGAGAATGGAATTGAATCAGATAATGACTAATAAAGCATGATAATTAATTAATAATATTGAAACAAGAATTAAAGAGATGGTAGCTAGCTAGTACTACTTAATTACTTACCAAGGGTCGATGCCAAAACAACTTTGTTGGCCACGTGCCTGTAGTCACCTTGATGAACTTTGCACATGCCCTTCCCGCCGGCAAAGAAAATTAATAAATAGGTTATTAAATAGTTCATATCAGGAAATGAAGATATAGTTAATAATGATTGAAAATACCTGTTGACTATCCCCTTCATGATGGTGTAGTCTTTATCTTCTTTAGTTAGTGAGTCCAGTAATTCAACTTTTCCTTCCTCAACTTTAATGTCTAACAAGACCCAGTGCCAACTGCATACGCACACGTTTGCATGTCTTAATTAAGCGGGCTTGTGCATAAAATTAATCAGCTACCGTAAACCGTATACACTTAATTATTAACATCTAGCTAACTAGTAAGCAAAAACAGAATTTGTAGTACAAGACAGTGTGACTCATTGGAAGTTGTAAGGAAGTAGTATATCTTCATTGGTATTGAGGCGCTTCAAGAACTCTAGCATGCTTTCCTCTACAGCAGCTTGACAATGTTTAATCTGCCATATGTCCTGATTAATGGTATTTGGGTCAATGAACCCAACGCCATAGCGTCCAGCTTTTTCATTTCATACATCTTCATCCTGCACATAATACCACAGAAAAAGAATATAGTGAGGATAATTACATGTAATGATTGATCAAAATTATCACTACATAACTATAGCTTGAGACTTAAATTACAGAAAGAAATCACTTACAGACAATAGCAACTGACGATAGACTTGTTGAGTGCGTCTTGATTAAATAACTGAAATAGTTCTGGATACTCAATGGTCAGAGCTTTCTCATGGTAATAATGCTCATGCTTGACATTCACCATGAGGGACTCTTGATTGGAAATCTTGGTAATGTTCATGTACCATTGATGCAATTGATACATTCTCGTTGGGAGGTCCTTGACCTTGTCTGGATGGAACAAAGGTTTGCCCCGGACATATTGCCATGCTATTTCCGATTCTTTAAGCGTAGGCATGGGCTCGATTTCGAGGAGTTGTCCAACAGAGATATTGAGCATTTGAGCCTGCATTATATGATCCTCTGTTATTACCACATCGCCATGCTGGGGAACGCTAACGGTTTGCCCACAATAATATTTGGCGCTTGTACTACTCCTCTCATGTGTTGTTGGCATAACAAGCGGGGGGATCGCTTGCGCCGCCTGTTCTCCCAACTGGGGAACGGTTTTCCCGCATTTTTTGCCAGTTGCTTGTTGGATCGAGCTTGAGCTCGCTTCCTTCTGTAGTCGTGCTCGATGTGCCTTCCTGATTTGGCGCTCATAGTCCGAGTCAACAGGCTTGGGAGCTGGTTCTCTAGCCATACAGTGCCGGTTTCGGTCCAAAATGGGCGTCCAATTGGGCTTGCACTATGGCTGTGTTTTTCTCCTCAGTCATGTCGTAAGGCCTCTGAGGAAGAGGAGCGAGGCTTGGACCATATTTATATCGCTTGCCTCCGCCTGTACTTCCTGAACTACCTCGACTCGTACCGCTACGCACCAAAGCTGCGGGATGTCTCTTCTGCGATTGCTGAGCCGGCGGAGACGGTTGACGTGGAGTTGGACCAGGAGAAGTGGCCTGACGATGTGCCGGACTTGAAGCAGGAGGTGTGGCCTGACACGGTGCCAGACTTGAAACCGGAGAAGTGGCATGACGTTGTGCCGGGCTTGAAACAGGAGGAGTCAGCTCACGCGTTCGGGGACTTGGAGGAGGTGGCGGACTTCAAGGAGGAGTCGTCTCACGCGTTCGTGGACTTGGAGGAGCGGGAGTCTGCTGACTCGGTGGCGGACTTCGAGGAGGAGTCGCAGATGATGCGGTGTCGGTGGACTTCGAAAGGTGATGCAATCCTTTATCCATAGGATGATACGATGTATGGCCTCTCCCAGTGTGCGCTAGTCTTCACCTCCAGGAATGTCAAGCGTTAGCCCCGAATATGGGTCCACCACTTCATCAACCATGACACGAGCATAGCCCTCTGGAATCGGGATGCAATGGTAGGTTGCTTTGGGGGTAACTGGAAAAGCAACGCCGTCCGCCACCTTCATGGATATGTTCTTCATTTTGGAGTGTAGCTCGCAGTTAGTGTTCTCTATGATCTCATCCACAGGGTATGTATCCAGCAGTGTGTCGCCCAGGGAAGAACCAATGATGCTTCTCGGCATGGATGGGACGGTGCTATCCAATGCCGGACGATCATCCGCTTGCTGCTGCCGCTGCTGAGACCCCCTTTCCTGGCTAAGTGAGTCGATCTGCTGTTGCTGCTGCTGGAATTTGAGTGCCAGGTCCGCGTGCCTTGAAGGCGTTCTGCGTCCTGCTTCCTCTGCTCCTCCTCTAGCTTCCTTTTCTTCTCCTCCTCCATCTTCCTTCTTACACGGCTCCTGTAGTCCTCGTTCCATTATGAAAAGCCCTCATACCAGGGAATAACGCCCATGCCTCGTGTTCTTCCCGGGTGTTCAGGATTTCCCAGGGCGCGCGTAAGCTCGTCGTTCTCTCTGTTGGGCGTGAACACCCCCCTTCGAGCTTCATCTATTGCGTCAATTATCTTTTGTTCGGCTCCTTTTAGACTTGCCTTCCGCGAGACTTCGCCTGTCTTCAGGTCCAACGCTCCCCCATGCGCATAGAACCAAGTTCTGCACCTGGGGGACCAGTGCCGGGTAACCGGAGTGACCCCTGCATCCTCCATCTCTTGCTCAGACTTATCTCACTTAGGCAATCCCACCGCATAGCCACCTGGACCCAGCCTATGGAACTGCGTCTTTCTTGCGGCATTTGCCTTGTTTTTCATCGACCGTTCCTTAGATATTTCAGAATCCTTGAAGGTCACGAAATCGTCCCAGTGCTCTCTTTGCTTCTCCAGTGTTCCCGTGAAATCTGGAGTCTTCCTTTCATTAGCGAGGTAGTTGGCCCATACAGTTTTCTTGTGGGTGTTGAATGCAATTGCCATCTTCTTAAGAGCAGCGGCCTTGACTTTCTCCACATCTGCTTCAGTGAAATGATCTAGTAGGGTGAAATGTTCCATCAGAGATTTCACAAGGTCTTTTTTGGCTCTGTCGTCGACCCAAGTAACACCTGGACGTTTAGTCTTTGGCTCTTTCCATTCTTGAATGGAGATCGGGAGTTTGTCCTTTATAAGAACTCCGCACTGACGAGTTCACTTGTCCGCAACGGTCTTAGGCGGGAGGGGTTCGCCACTAAGTTTGGTGGATTCCATGTGGTACTTTACACCATCCTTCAACAATCTGCCCAGGCCTCGCTTTGTCTTGCTGTCTGTAGAAGCAGATTTGCTCGATCCGGAGGGCTGAAAGAAGAAAGATCGAATCGTTAATATATCTTCAATAAAAAAACATGTGATGATCACCATGATGCATGCTTAATTGTATAAATATACCTCGCCGGTAGTCTTTGTTATTTGAAGATAAGCATTGTCTGTGTCATCACAAACATTGTCTGTGTCATAATCATAATCATAGTTCATGACTTCATCAGCCCGGCCGTCGAGATCGAATATCTTTTCATCACCCTCTCCGGTATTGTTCAGATATTGGGAGCCGTCATCTGCTTCATTCAGATCATCTAGCCTGTGAGGGCTGTGTATGATGTCGAACAATTCCTCTTCTCTCTCTCTGCCAGTATTGTCCGCCATAGCTTTTACTTTACTAATACAGAAGAAATATAAAACAATTTAGTATTCAAATTACAATGCATGGATGCAATTAATCAATAAGAAAAAACTAAATCTCGAATACATCATCTCGAATATATAATCTCGAATACATCATCGATCGTCTTAATATATATAATCTTGAATACATCGTCTCGAATATTATATATCGAATACATCACTGGCTAGGTACCTAATAAAGACCGAGTACTACAGAAGAATCTAGGGTGCCACTCGCGTTTCCTGATTATATAACTAACATTTCCATAACAATTCTAATATTTATATAACTAAAAAATAGAAAAATTGCTAACATTTCTGTAAATATTTCTATAACTAAAAAACAGAAAACATTTATAACATTTCTATAAAACTAACATTTCTAATATTTATATAACTAAAAAACAGAATAATTTCTATCATTTCTATAACTAAAAAAGAGAAAAATTTATAACAAACAAACTAATGTGTGTGTGTGTGTGTA
>NC_041391.1:11992384-11994640 GCF_002162155.2 Triticum dicoccoides | reverse complement strand
GGTCTTTAGTACCGGTTGGAGCCACGACCCGGTACTAAAGGGGGTGCGCTGGCTTCAGGCGGTGCACAAGTTTAGTCCCACCTCGCTAGCCGAGGGGCTACCGCACTGGTTTATAAGCCCTAGTGCGGTAGCTCTCTCGAGCTCCTCTCCTAAGCTGGCCTACTGGGCCTACCTGTCCTCTTTTGCCTAGTGGGCCTACTGGGCCTTTGCGGGCCTGCATCCTGTCCCAACAAAATGTTGTGTTCCTAGTCGTATGCAGGCCGCTTTGGCCCAGTAGGCGGGCATTTTTATTTTCTTAATTTTTTTCGCTTTATTTATTTTTGTTTTATTTATGTTTGAGTTGCTTTTTGCTGTATTTAGAGTTTCTTTGTGAATATTTTTGCTTTAGGTACAAAAAAGTACAAACTTTCTGTTAGTGTCGGTAGTTTTTAAATTTGAATAGTTTAAATTTTGAATTATTTGAAATTTGTGTGAATCACTAGTTTGTGAATAACTTAACTTTGAAAAAAGTTTTTTCAGTGATTCTTTTTTTATGTTTAATATTAGTGTGTTTTATCATTATATTCAATTTGGTAATGCTTATGTTATTTAAAAATGAAATGCCTTTGAAACAGTTCAGTTTTCGTCGAAAACCCTGATACTTCGAAAGAGATTGTCCATTTTGTACACGAAGTGCATCCAGTTTTTGCCGTAACCCTCTCTACTTTCTTGCACATGCTATTTGTATGAAAATATGATTCCATGCCAACTTTCAACCTTTTCTGAGTTCATTTGAAATGCTTTTCAATTTCAGGGTCATTTAGCTGGAAAAAATCAGTAAATGCATGAAAAGAATTTGTTTACACATAAAATTTCTTCGCGTTTCAAATGCCAAAACACATAACTACCCTAACTATTACAGACATTCCCTCCTGGGTGTGAAACACAGAAGAAAGTGATGATAGTGAAGCCGATCACATCCCAGATCTTTCGGTGTGAAACTTTTTCTTCGCGTGTGTCTCTTTGCGCCGTAACCATGGAAAATCTTCATCATTTAACTAGATGCTCGGGTCAATATTCACTGTGAATGGAGCAATTTCATCAAACTTTTCATAATCTTCTGACATGTCTATCTTGTCATCCAGTACCACGATGTTTCTTTTTCTTGAAAGAACTATGTGGAGCTTTGGCTCGTCGTATGATCCATTCGCTTCCTTATCTTTTCTTTTTCTCGGCCTGGAACACATGTCTTTTACATAAAAAACCTGCGCCACATCATTGGCTAGGACGAATGGTTCATCTGTATACGCAAGATTGTTGAGATCCACTGTTGTCATTCCGTACTGCGGGTCTTCCGTTACCCCGCCTCGTGTCATATTGACCCATTTGAACCGAAACAAAGGGACCTTCAAATCACCTGATCCATAGTTAAGTTCCCATATGTCTTCTATGTAACCATAATATGTTTCCTTTCCCGTGTTGGTTGTTGCATCAAAGCGGACACCATTGTTTTGGTTGGTGCTCTTCTTATCTTGGGCGATCGTGTAAAATGTATTCCCAATTATGTGGTACCCTTTGAAATTCATTATATTCGAAGATGGTAACTGGGACAGCGAGTACATGTTATTTTGAATATCGCCATCATTCAGGGCACGTTTCTGCAACCAACCGGCGAAAGTCACTACTAGGGAAAAGCCTATACATAGAATCTTAGCAGCAGCGCGGTTCAAAATGGGGCGCTGCTGCTAACTAGTTGTAGCGCGTGTTATGTAAAGTCGCTGCTGATAAGGATTTAGCAGTAGCGCGCTCGGCCAGAAACGCGCTGCTACAAATATCGACCGGCGGTGTTCACCTAACTCTAAGTAGCAGTAGTGCGGTCGCAAGAACATCGCTACTGCTAAGTATGTAGTAGTAGCGCGCTTTTTTCGTGATCGCTGCTGGTAAGTTTCAAATTGCCACAATTTTTTGTCCCAGTTAGCAGTAGCGCCATACCGCAAAGCGCGCTGCTGCTAAAATCTTAGCGGCAGCGTGTTTCGCTCCCGCGCTACTGCTAACCCGCACCAACGCAACACCTTTTCCCACCCGTCCCTCCCCTCCCCCTCCTCTTTTCCCTTCCCCCTACCTCCCCCTCCTCTCTTCCCTTCCCCCTACCTCCACCACATGCTCCCACTCTCACTCTTCTTCTTCTCCTCAATACTTCTCCCCCATTACTCTCTCTCTTCTATCCACCTTTCTCTCTCTTCATTACTCCAACATAACTACACCACCTCCATTAAT
>NC_041391.1:11978793-11992170 GCF_002162155.2 Triticum dicoccoides | reverse complement strand
TTCTCTCTCTTCATTACTCCTACATAACTACACCACCTCCATTAATGCATCTCCTTTCTCTTTTTCCTTCCCCCTCCACTAGTTGAAGTTGTCTCCTCCCAAATTAGGTAGCTAGGTAGATGTAGGATTTAGTTAAGTGACCTATTTGCCCCCTAACTAGATCTATCTTTGTCAAGAAGAGCTTTGTGCACTTTTGATCTCCCTACAACATCATCTCCACCGTGTGCTCGATCTCGATCGAGATAGAGGTGATAAAAATTTCATGCTTTTGCAAAATGGAAATGTGTTTATGTGTGTGTGATATGTTTGTGGAAATTGTGTGTGTGGCATGAGTTGACGCTGCCAAATTGTGCTTTTGAGTTGCCTATGTTTTGCCGAAACGTCATCTCTCGAAAGTCGATCAGTGTGAAGCAGCTCCAAAGGCTACAGGAAGAGATCGTTGTGATACTGAATGAGCTTGAGATGTACTTCCCGCCCGCGTTCTTCGACGTGATGGTGCATCTGTGTGTCCATATTGTGGATGACATAATAGACCTGGGGCCGTCATTCCTGCACAACATGATGCCGTTTGAGAGGATGAATGGGATCATCAAAGGATTCGTTCGTAACATGTCCCGTCCGGATGGAAGCATCGTCCAGGGCTATTTGGCACAAGAGTGCATCTCTTTCTGTGAGAATTTTCTATATGGCGCAGACCAGCCGCCTGGTGTTAGTGTTGGTTTTCCCGTTAACAAGCACGATGGGAGGCTCGAAGGAGATGGTCACTGCAACGGTCGCAGGGAACTGAACGTGGCATACTCAGATCGACGCAGCGACTTTGACAGAGCAAACTTGGTAGTGCTACAACACCTAGACGAGGTAGATCCTTTTGTGGCACTGCACAAAGAAATTATCGCAAAGAAGTATCGTGACCGGGGGGTATGCAGGACGGACGCCGAAGTTACTAGAGAGCACAACTCCACTTTCCTGCATTGGTTCAAAGAGCATATTATTGCTAATCCCCCGGAGGAGGGCTCTAAGGACGGATTGCTCATATACGCCTTAGCACATGGCCCCTCGCCCAACCTCGTAACCTATCAGGCACATGATATCAACGGATACACGTTCTACACGGAGGCAAAAGATATGGACAGTGATGATCACAACTCAGGGGTGACGATGGAATGCATGACCGGCAGCGACAACGGCACAACTGAACGATTTTATGGAAGGGTCGAGGAGATCTGGGAGCTTGACTACTCTGGACTGCACAACACGACGATGTTCCGTGTCAGATGGGCTAAGAATGTCGAAAGAGAAAGCCGGATGTTCACTACCATGACTATACCCGAAGCCAAGAGCACAACCGTGAACGCTATCGCAAAAAACGAGCCATGGGTACACGCTAAGCACGTGACACAATGCTTCTTCATAACTGACCCACGCAATCCCAGCCGTGTTGTCGTGAGGAGAGGCAAAAGGAACATCATTGGAATGGATGGAGTCGCCAACGAGGAAGACTATGATCAGTACGGCAACCCAATGAGGGAAAATGACGATGATGATGAAGTATACGTCAAAAGAAGAATCAATACTACATTACCTAAGAAAAATCGTACTCCATGGAAAAGGCAAAGTCACAATGAGGGGCTCAATTATTCTTCGACGAATAAGAAGGGAAAGAAGCTGACTCAAAAACAAAAACGTCAGCACTGAGGAAACGTATGTTATGGGTCCAATGATGTGTAATATATATATGTTCCAATTTTGTATACACACTTAGCCATTATTATGCATGGGTCCAATGATGAGTAATATATATCTTCCTATTTTGCATACATATTTAACCGTCAAATGATGCAATATATATCGCCCTCCCTTCGTTCACTGCCCTCGGGAAATAAAAGTGCGATAAAATAAAGGAAAAGAAAAAGGAAAACTGGCAGTAGCGACGGTAGTAGCAGTGCGTTTCTCCTAAACCGCTGCAGCTACAGATCTTAGTAGTAGCGCGTTTCTCCTAAACCGCTGCAGCTACAGAATTTAGTAGTAGCGGGTTTCTCCTAAACCGCTGCAGCTACAGAATTTAGTAGCAACGCTTTTTGACATAACGCGCTACTGCTATGTCCACTTAACCCAAAATTCTCACTCGCCCTACTTCATCCCGCCATTTCACCCCAAATCCCCACTCTCTCTCCCCCGTCGCACCGCCGCACCCGACCCGGCCCCGACGCTCGCCCCCGACTCCGCCGGCGCCGGCGCTAGCCCCGGCGCTCGGCCCCGTCCCGGCCCTCGACCCTGACCCCGGCGCCAGCGCTAGCCCCCGACCACGCGGCTCCCCGACCCAGCCGCTCGCCCCCGACTCCGGCGCCGGCGCTCGCCCCCGATCCCGGCGCGCTCGCCCCTGACCCGTCGGCCCTCGCCTCCCTCCTCTCCCCTGCCGGCCGTCGTCGGGCCTGCCTCCTCGCCCCAGCACTCTCTGTAAACCCCCCTCTCTGCTAGGGTTCTTCATGTTAATTAATTAGGTTATCTATTTAGTTATGAATTTAGCTAGGTTTCAAAATTAGCTGAATTTATATGCAAATTTGAACTGGACATGTGATATGTGCATATGTCATGTTTTGGACATGTCATGTTTGGAAAATGATCCGAGTGGCCTATGTTACGCCGGAATGTTGATTCATTTCCGTTTCGGTGAATTTCAAGCGCTCGATATGTCCATTTTTTAGCAAAGGTCATGCCGAAATTTCCCGTGAATAAAGGCATGATTTGTGCTACATAGTTGGCATATCGAGTGCTGGCACATAGATTTATTTTTATGTCATTTCTCATTCATTCATACTTTTAGAAATAAATGAGGCCACTTAATCATAGGAAACATGTCGAACAACGAAGAAACTGGGCCTTCTGACCAAGATGCAGACGAGATGGATTATGAGGGTGAACAAGAGTACCTCGACTATTTGACTACTAAGCAAGGTTTGCAGGTCGGCCTCGATGATGGTACTGACGCCGACATCGACACCGATGGCGCTGGCACCGATGGCGGCACTGAGACCGGTGGGGAAGGTACCGGCGGGGAAGGTACCGGCGGGGAAGGTACCGGCCCCGATGCCGCTACCAAAAAGAGGAAGCACAAGAAGCAGAGGATACGAAAACCTAACAAACTAGGGATTGGACGACTTGTGATCACAAAGATGGCACCTGGCAAGTTTGAGCCGTTAGAGCCGGAAGAACCTCGCAAGTGCTATGGGACCAAGTAGGATGCATCCTAGGGGAATGCGCGAGCATCAACGATGATGACTTAATGAGTAAAGAACATTTGACGCAGTTGCTCCTAACGAAGTTGCACAAGAGATTCAAGTTCCCCGACCGGGATGATAACATAGAACAACCGTGGGATGATCCGAAGATGAAAAAGATTAACAATCACGCCATGGGCATGTTCAGCAATGATTTGGCCTCCTGGAAAGGGAGGGTGAAACGAGCTATTGAGGCTGATGAACCCCTGTCCAAGATTCTGGAGGAAAATCCGACACTTACGGAAGAGGAGTTCGAAAAGTTCAAGGACACTTGCGCTACCGAGGCAGCCAAGGCTAAGACTGCAAAATTCAAAAGCCTTCAGCTCCGGAACACGGGGAAGCATCACCTCGGAAGCCGTGGCCACCTCGGTAAAAGGCCCATATGGGATAAGGAGGACGCGGAACATGAAGCCGCGGGTCTCCCAGACCCCTTTGCGAAGTTCACCAACCCCTTGGAGCTTGACTTCATCAGGGCCCGCTACAAGTGGGACAAGGAGAAAAAGGTTTTTTACACGGACAAGATCACGAGGAAATTGATTAGACTACTGGAGAAGCAACACCGGCTTGCAGCCGAGAGCCCTACTTCTCCGATGAGGCCCAAGTGGGACACCCCTCTCAACCGGGCCTTGAACGAACTTAAGGGACTCCCGTTGGACCAGCGGCCGCAATATGGTCGTGTGCACGGCGCTGGAGACGGCGCCACGTGGAAGGTGTTTTACAACGACGGCCTGGAGGCCAAGAAGCAGAAAAAGAAGTTTAGTCAGGCGGACATTGACGCAAAGGTGAAGCTTGCGGTCGAGAAAAAAGCAGCTGAGGATGCGAAAAAAGCAGCCGAGGACACATATGAGTTGCTACAGCAGGCAGTCAATGCAGCTATAACTGCCTGTAGAAATGATTTCGCTACTAACTTGGTTCTAGTTATCATCAACTGGGCGAAGGAAAATCCAGACAAGACGGTACATGATTTCCCGATGCCCAGTTTCGTTGCGAGCAACTCCATGAACAACAACACCATCGCACCATCACTTGCTCAAGCAACCGGGCCTCCTCTCGCAACCGCTCCCGCTCATAGCAGCCCGTCCTCAGTCTCAGGCGCACTAGGTGGGCCTTCGCCTTTGGCTGAGCTCGACGCCATCACGGTAATTACATGTCGCACCAACATATATATATATAGATAATATTCTATTTTTGTTGCCTTTCGGTTGTTTTACGCCACAGACATATGTGTTTGCAGGCGAAAGAAACCCCGTGCACCATACTCTACTTGATCAAAGGCCAGAAGGTGGACGTGGGAAAGGGGATGATAATGGACCCCTCTCAACGCACGTTCCACAACCAGCCAATCCCCGCTGGGCACTTCAGGGTTAGCTTGACCAGTGTGAAATCGGGGCATGAGGATTTGCCTCCTCTAGTACAGCATGTGGGAGCGGATGACGAGACCCCGCTATGGATTGGAAGCTGCAAGGGTTGGGTGCTGCTATGGCCGAAGAATCTTATTCGTTTGGAGCCGGCCGAGAGCACACCAATAACTACGACACATCAACAAGCATGTGCGGAGACCACCACCCCGCCTACGCAATTACCAGCTCCTGTAGTGCCGGGTGAGAGCGGCGGACGACATGATGAAGGGGGTGCAATAGTACTGGCTGATGTAATTTCTCCTGTAGAACAGAGAATGGATGATGAGACGGAGGTCAACCCTATGGATTACCTCAATACAAACGCGTATGACTGTGACATAGATATGATGAGTCAACCATATGACGAATCGAGCGATCAGCTTGCTAATGAGGATATGGATGATATGCCCGGGCAGGGTCGTACCATGGATTGCAAAAAGTCTCTCTTCATGAAATCCTCACAGGACACGCCTGAAGATGCCGCCTCAACACAGGCTCAACTAGCCGGGCGTGAGGGTCGTACAGTACTTAGCCCGGGAACACTTGGGCAGGGGTTAAGGAAGGGTCTGGAAGGTGTGCCCAAGAAAAAGGAGAGGAAGAGATCGGGGAAGGTAACTGCCTCCAAACAAGCCAGAGCACACAGCAGCCAGACGATGCATTCTGAAGAGCGTGTACCCGTGAAAGGTGCGGTCATGTTCCATCTCACGGGCGAGCCGATGCTACCACCGAAACCGCTGGAGGCACTATCAGGGGATCTCAGGAGACTGCACGACCATGTGTCGTCGACTGAGAAAAGCCTACTAGCCTCAAAGGATCCAGGATATCCGACATACGCGTCTCGTGTGCCTGAGGGGAAGTGCTACGTCGACACACGACCCGCGGAGGTGTTCTTCCTATGGTTTGACCATATCTTTGAGATGTTTCTAACAAGGCAGCTTGATTTTACTATCGTCCGCCTTTTGAGCTCCGTCATGAAGAGTGAAGAAGTCTCGCAAATCTGTGTGGCGGATCTGTACTACATGCACGAGTCTTTCTTGAGTCTCGGCGACTTTGAGCGTGAAACTGCTAGGGAGTACCTCCAAAACTTCATGGTACAGAATAAGGACCGGGAAATAGTCCTCGTGCCTTATCATCCAAAGTAAGTCAGTTCCGGACAACCCTTTCGTACATTTCAATCATTCCTTCTCTCTCATATGGGGAATAATTTGAGGTGTCTTTTCCCCGCAGCAACGGGCGCGCCGTCCTTATCGTTCTTTACCCGCAAGTCTCCCACGCCGTGTATTTTGACCCTTCCAGAGACTACGAGAAAAAGGACTACACCCACATAATGAATATTCTAGATGATGCTCTCCAAGGCTTCAGCTTTAGAGGTGGCCACGTGCATATCAAGAAACAAAGGAACAAGAAGATGGGTTCCGCGCATAAAACTAACTTCTCCTGCATCCATGTCCCAAAACCAAGCAAGAAGGATGGATTCTACATCGTCCATCTCATGATTCAGTTCAACAGGATCACCAAAAGCTTCGCATTAACAGCAGAAATGATGATCATATCCACAAGTGGCTAGAATCTCATGGAGAAGCGAATTATAAACTTAGAGATGACTTCTTTCACATCCAAAGCGACATTGCGATGATCATCATGAAAGAAGTCGTCGATGAGAAGGGGATGTTCCACCACGGCCCTATATCGCGAACTGACGTCCGAACTCGCATAGGCATGCAACGTCTAGACCTCACGCCGTTCAAGAAGCTAGGGTTCGTCCTGGATGATATGGAAGGATGGAACTTCTAGTGATTTATGATGTCGATGATGATGATATGTGTCGGTTGAACTTGTATACTTTTTGTAGCGATGAAATTTTGTGATGTCCACGGTCCCTGCCGAACTTGCGTAACGCTACTTTGTTAGTTTGCGTACGATGACCTGCGTAAATCTAGTTAATTAATTTGCATACTGTATATGTTGCATCTAGTTGCTAACATTTCTTTTTTGGTGTTGCTCTAGTATATTTTGTTGCATATATATGATTGTACATCCTCTTCATGAACATGCATCTCTAACAGGTACCTAGTTTCTTGATGGCGAGATGGAAATGCTATGTCGTGTACAAAGGGAAGGTTCCGGGGGTGTACAACGAGTGGCATGAGTGTCAGGCGCAAGTGAATGGGTTCACGGGCGCCAGCCATAAAGGCTTCAAAAGCAGACAAGAAGGAGAAGCTAGTTACTTGAGGTTCACGCTAGCGCGAGAGATGACTCGTAACCGCCACCTCATGTACTGCATAGTTCCGCTCTCACTCATAGTGATAGCACTTCTTGCGTATACCTTTGTTTAGATGGATGACGTTGTTGTAGTTGCAAGTATTCGAGACTTGCATGTATTGCTATTTTCGAGATGATGACAAGATATCACTTTGTGTTGGATGATGATTATGATGAGACTATTTGTATATACATGCTATGATTACATTTGTGGTCTCGCAGGCATTTGTATCTGTATCATGATGATATTTCTATGTGCTAAAGATTCTTCTACAAAGCCGGTTCAAATACAAAACAAATATGCCAAAAAAAACTACTTAAATTAGCAGTAGCGAGTGTATAAAAGTTAGCAGCAGCGCCACAATAGCAGTAGCGCGTCCAGCCAAAGAGCGCTAGCGCTACTAGCAGTAGCGAGCTTCCTCCAACCGCGCTGCTGCTACACTTGTGTAGCAGTAGCGCGGTCGAGCACGCGCTACTGCTATGAGTTAGCTGTAGCGCCTTATTAGTAGCGCGGGTACCCGCGCTACTGATACATCTAAAACCCGCACTGCTGCTAGCCTTTTCCCTAGTAGTGAGTCCTCGTTTGTTCGCGTGTAATCCAGTCGTCAGACTTCTCCGGGTATTTGGACTGTAGAAAATTCTTGTGTTCCACCATATACGGAGCCACCAAGACGGAATTCTGTAGAACTGTTTAGTGTGCTTCAGTGAGAGACTGCCCGTCCATACATATTATTTGATGCCCTCCTAGCGTGCCTTTTCCTTCCAGTCTGCCCTTATGCCGCGATTCAGGAACACAAATCGGCTTAAGGTCAGGAATGAAGTCAATATAAAACTCAATGACCTCCTCATTTTCATGGCCCTTCGAGATGCTTCCTTCTGGCCTAGCACGGTTATGAACATATTTCTTCAAGACTCCCATGAACCTTTCAAAGGGGAACATATTGTGTAGAAATACAGGACCCAAAACGTTAATCTCTTCGCAAAAGTGAATTAGGACGTGCGTCATAATGTTGAAGAAGGATGGTGGGAACACCAACTCGACACTGACAAGACATTGCACCAAATCATTCTGTAACCTTGGTATGATTTTTGAATCGATTACCTTTTGAGAGATTGCATTGAGGAATGCACATACCTTCAAAATGGCTAATCGAACGTTTTCCGGTAGAAGCGCCCTCAATGCAACCGGAAGGAGTTGCGTCATAATCACGTGGAAGTCATGAGACTTTAGGTTCTGGAACTTTTTCTCTGCCATATTTATTATTCCCTTTATATTCGATGAGAAGCCAGACGGTACCTTCATGCTGAGCAGGCATTCGAAGAAGATTTCCTTCTCTTTGGTAAGAGCGTATCTGGCTTGACCCTGATGTATGCCGTCTTTTCCGTGCATACGTTGCTGGTCCTCCCGTGCCTCTGGTGTATCTTTTGTCTTCCCATACACGCCCAAAAAGCCAAGCAGGGTCACACAAAGATTCTTCGTCACGTGCATCACGTCGATTGCGGAGCAGGCCTCTAGGTCTTTCCAATATGGCAGGTCCCAAAATATAGATTTCTTCTTCCACATGGGTGCGCGTCCATCAGCGTCCTTCGGAACAGGTTTTCCGCAAGGACCCTTTCCAAAGATTACCTCCAAATCCTTGACCATATCATGTACATCAGCACCAGTACGGTAGCGAGGCTTCGTCCGGTGATCCGCCTCACCTTTGAAATGCTTGCCTTTCTTTCTTACGGGATGCCTTGTCGGAAGAAATCGACGATGTCCCAGGTACACATTCTTCCTACAACTATCCAAATATATACTGTCGGTATCATCCAAACAGTGCGTGCATCCGCGGTATACCTTGTTTGTTTGTCCTGAAAGGTTACTGAGAGCAGGCCAATCATTGATGGTCACGAACAGCAACGCCTTTAGGTCAAGTTCTTCCTGTCCGTGCTCATCCCACGCACATACACCTGTTCCATTCCACAGCTGTAATAGTTCTTCAACTAATGGCTTTAGGTACACATCAATGTCGTTGCCGGGTTGCTTAGTGCCTTGGATGAGCACTGGCATCATAATGAACTTCCGCTTCATGCACAACCAAGGAGGAAGGTTATACAAACATAGAGTCACAGGCCACGTGCTATGGTTGCTGCTCTGCTCCCCAAAAGGATTAATGCCATCTGCGCTTAGACCAAACCATACGTTCCTTGGGTCACCTGCAAACTCCTCCCAGTACTTTCTCTCAATTTTTCTCCACTGCAAACCGTCAGCTGGTACTCTCAACTTTCCGTCTTTCTTACGGTCTTCTGCGTGCCACCGCATCGCCTTTGCATGCTCTTTGTTTTGGAACAAACGTTTCAACCGTGGTATTATAGGAGCATACCACATCACCTTCGCAGGAATCTTCTTCCTGGGGCGCTCGCCCTCGAAATCACCAGGGTCATCGCGACTGATCTTATAACGCAATGCACCACATACCGGGCAAGCGTTCAAATCCTCGTACTCACCGCGGTAGAGGATGAAGTCATTAGGGCATACATGTATCTTTTGTACCTCTAACCCTAGAGGGCAGACAACCTTCTTTGCTTCATACGTACTCTCGGGCAATTCGTTGTCCTTTGGAAGCATATTCTTTATCATTACCAGCAACTTTCCAAATCCCTTGTCAGATACACCATTCTCTGCCTTCCATTGCAGCAATTCAAGTGTGGTGCCCAACTTTTTTTTGTTAGCTTCGCAATTCGGGTACAACAATTTCTTGTGATCCTCTAACATGTGCTGCAACTTCGTCCTCTTCAGATCACTTGCGCAGTTTCTCTTTGCATCGGCAATGGCCCGACCTAGATCATCCGCGGGCTCATCTGATGCCTCTTCTTCAGTTTCTTCCCGCATTGCCGGCTCAGCTTCTTCCCCCATTGTTGTATCATCGTATTCAGGGAACCCATGGCCAGGATAGCCGTCGTCGTCCTCTTATTCTTCATTGTCTTCCATCATAACCCCTATTTCTCCGTGCTTGGTCCAAACATTATAGTGGGGCATGAAACCGGACTTAAATAGGTGGATGTGAATGTTTTTTTCTGTAGAGTAACTGTGACCATTCTTACAGCCAGCACATGGACAAGGCATAAAACCATTCGCCCGCTTGTTTGCCTCAGCGGCCCGCGGAAAAGTATGCACGCCATGAATGAACTCGGGAGAGCATCGGTCATCATACATCCATTGTCGGCTCATATTCATTACACAACACCAAATAGACCAAATTAATACAAGTTCATACATAAAGTTCATACAAAAAGTTCATATACAACACTTAATTAAATGCAACATACAAATAACTCTCTAGCTAAAGAATTTAAATGCAACAACAAATGCGATGAAGATCGCAACTAAGGTAACAATTGATCCAACAGCATAATGATACCAAGCCACACTATCAATGGCATATTTTCTAATCTTTCTAATCTTCAACCTCATTTTCTCTATCTTGATCTTGTGATCATCGACGACATTGGCAACATGCAACTCCAATTCCATCTTCTCCCCCTCAATTCTTTTCAATTTTTCTTTCAAATACTCGTTTTCTCTTTCAACTAAATTTAACCTCTTGACAATAGGGTCGGTTGGAATTTCCGGTTCACGTACCTCCTAGATAAAAATATCTATGTCAACTTGATGGGCATAATTTGTCATAAACACGAAATGCAACAACTAGTTTTAAAAGAGAATATACCACATCCGAATCATAACAAGGACGAGGGCCGACGGGGACGGATATCAAAACCATGTCACTATGTATAACAAACAACATACCGGTAAGATAATTATACGAGTAACTATATATCCAAATCACACAAACATCAATTTGATAATGTAAAACATTCATGAACAAGAGCCTCACCACAAGGTGGTGCCGGCGACGGGACGGTGCGGGCGATCGACGGTGGTTACGACGGGGATTTAGAAGGCACTAAGTAAACCACACCTACATATGCAAACAAAGTGTTATTTTTGACCTCAAATTGCATATAAATCAAATACTAGCAAATATAATTCCTCCCAAATTAATCACTATACAAAGCATTGCAAGAGCTAATCTAGCAATGAGAGTTGAAAGGACAAAGTTGCTAACCTTTGTGATCATTTGAATGGATGGGGGCCTTCAAATCTTGACAAATTTTGGGCAAAATTTGTGAGGAGCTCGAGGGGAAAGGGGAAGAACAGAGGAGATGTTAGGGGAAAGGGGAAGAACAGAGTGGCTCGGGTGGACGAAGGGTTTATGTACGTCGACCTTTAGTACCGGTTCGTGCCACGAACCGGTACTAAAGGTGCTGGAGGGGCCCCAGACTGACAACACCCTGCCACCACCCTCTTTAGTACCGGTTCGTGGCACGAACTGGTACTAAAGGTTCACCACGAACCGATACTAATGACAACGACCGGCTAGCTGTTGGAACCGGCACTAATGGACACATTAGTGCCGGCTCAAAACCAAACCGGCACTAATGTGTCTCATATTAGGTGATTTTTCTACTAGTGATGATAGATCAAGTTTACATTAGTTGCTATGGCATCTCCTCTGCCATCTCAAGACAGCACAAATTAAAAAGACTCGAAGACTTTGTTTAAAGTTAACACACAATGCTCAGGATTAAGTGTATATATAGATGAATTATGAAAATTGTTTCTAAATATCCGATTAGTGCAGAGTTGGAATGAGAGATGTCCATACACTAGTAGAAAAAGGGTCATACGTGAAGCCCAATAGTGCCGGTTTGAATTTCAGCCGGCACTAATGTGTACAATAGCACCGGTTCGTGGCGGCGATCAATAGCACCGGTTCGTGGCGAACCTTTAGTACCGGTTCATGCCACGAACCGGTACTAAAGGGGATGTGTCACCCTGCGGTCAGGCTATGGCCCCACCATCACCATTTAGTGCCGGTTCGTACCATGAACCGGTACTAATGTGGTTATGGCAAGCTGTTTTTAGTCCCACCTCGCTCCCCTAACAAGCCTTTTACCACCTTAAATATGTTATTTCTCAAACTATCACAAGCACTTGGTCTTCATTGAACTCTATGTGTAGAATTTGTGGCCGCAATATGAGTCTTCATCGGTTTATAAATCGTTGATGACTCATATTGACAATTCAGATTGTACATACAAAGATCATTGATGATCAAAGTATTTTTGATGTTATAAGATCATATTGACAGTTTAGACTCTAAAGAAATATAAGATCGTGATGTAAATGCTCTTATTTTTTTTGCGTTCAGTATGCACCATTCAAAGCGACGCCATCAACTTTCAACCATTTCTGCCTTCATTTGCTATTTTTCATGCATTCAATGATTTGTTTTGAGAACTAAATGACCTGAAAATTGAAAAGCACTACAAATGAACTCTGAAAAAGTTGAAACTTGACATGGTATCATCATTTCAACCACATAGATTGTTCAAAAAAGTAGAGAGGGTTATGGCAAAAACTGGATGCACTTCGTTTACAAACTGGACAATCTCTTTCGAAGTATTCAGGTTTCTGACGAAATTAAACTCATTTGTTACAAAGGCATTTCATTTTTTTAAACTTATTACAACTCCAGACTTTTTGTGCGTTCAGTATGCACCATTCAAAGCGACGCCATCAACTTTCAACCATTTCTGCCTTCATTTGCTATTTTTCATGCATTCAATGATTTGTTTTGAGAACTAAATGACCTGGAAATTGAAAAGCACTACAAATGAACTCTGAAAAAGTTGAAACTTGGCATGGTATCATCATTTCACCCACATAGATTGTTCAAAAAAGTAGAGAGGGTTACGGCAAAAACTGGATGCACTTCGTTTACAAACTGGACAATCTCTTTCGTAGTATTCAGGTTTCTGACGAAATTAAACTCATCTGTTACAAAGACATTTCATTTTTTTAAACTTATTACAACTCCAGACTTTTTGTGCATTCAGTATGCATCATTCAAAGCGACGCCATCAACTTTCAACCATTTTTTCCTTCATTTGATATTTTTCATGCATTTAATGATTTGTTTTGAGCTAAATGACACTAATTAAATTTTGTGCAGGCAACGCACCACCTTTAGTACCGGTTGGTGGCTCCAACCGGTACTAAAGGGTAAGCTGTTTTTTAGTCCCACCTCGCCAAGAGAGAGGGAGTAGGAGCGGTTTATAAGCCCTAGGTGCAGAGACGATGAAGAAGAGGCTCAATGCTCACGTTGCTTAGCTTCAAGCCTTTAGGAATATGGTAGATTGCACGGAGCTACGCGCAGTGCAGTTTACACTATTACAAAAGGCTTGAAGCAAATTAACAAGCATTGCACCTATTTTTTAATTTTAATAACTTATTACAACTCCGGACTTCTTCTGTTATGGCAAAAGGAAGGAGGAGAAGAAGAAGAAGAAGGAGGAGGAGGAGGAGGAGGAGGAGAAGAAGAAGAAGA
>NC_041391.1:11977506-11978455 GCF_002162155.2 Triticum dicoccoides | reverse complement strand
AGAAGAGGAAGAGGAAGAAGAAGAAGAAGGAGGAGAAGGAGAAGGAGAAGGAGAAGAAGCATAAGAAGAGGAAGAGGAAGAAGAAGAAGAAGAAGAAGAAAAAAAAATAAAGCAGAAAAGAAATAACTATATAAAAAATTACTCAAAAATAAATAGAAGAAAATAAATAATGCAGAAAAGAAAAAAACTAATATAAAGCAAAAATATTCACAAAGAAACTAAATACGGCAAAAAAAACTACTCACAAATAAATAGAAGAAAAAAATAAAGCAGAAAAGAAATTACTATATAAAAATTACTCATAAATAAATAGAAGAAAATAAAGAATGCAGAAAAGCAAAAAAAATTTAAAAAAATGTTGGGGCGCTGCCTGGTGGGCCTACAAGATAAATAATGCAGAAAAGAAATAACTATATAAAAAATTACTCAAAAATAAATAGAAGAAAATAAATAATGCAGAAAAGAATTTTTTTTTAAAAAAATGTTGGGGCGCTGCCCGGTGGGCCTACAAGACCTAGGGTGTGCAAATGCAGACCCAGAAGGTCCAGGAGGCTCACCGGGCAGCGCGCCATAGTTAGGCCCAGAAGCCTCCTATATAGAGGAGTTCGAAAGGGCAGCCGCGACTGGGTTTATAAACTAGTGCGGCTGCCCTTCGCTCGGCGAGGTGGGCCTAAACATAGCGCACCGCGGGTGGCAGCGCACAGCCTTTAGTACCGGTTGGTGGCTCCAACCGGTACTAATGCGTTGCCCTTTAGTACCGGTTGGAGCCACCAACCGGTACTAAAGGGCCTCGTTTCCCGCCGCTTGGGCTGGCCAAAATTGGCCTTTAGTACCGGTTGGTTGGCTCCAACCGGTACTAAAGGCTCCCCCTATATATATGGTACTTACGAAAAATCAGTTATCGTCGCCACTTCTTTCCACTTTTCTCGATCTCCGACGACGCCCTCGC
>NC_041391.1:11915312-11976854 GCF_002162155.2 Triticum dicoccoides | reverse complement strand
TTCTGTTAATAGATTTTTTTTCTGTTAATAGATTTTTTTCTGTTAATAGATTTTTTTGGTGATATTATTATTGAATATGCATGTTTGGTGATATTATTGTTAATAGATTTTTTTTGGTGATATTTAGATTGTGTAATTAATTTTGTTCATAGAATTTTAATGATTTTTTTGTTCATAGTATTTAGAAAAAGGAAAAAAAGAAGAAGTAGTTTATATATAGTTGAACTAGCTAGTTGATTTAATAAACTAATTTATTTTACTATATATAGAAGTAGTTTGTTTTTAGTAAGTACTACTTATTTATTTATAGTAAGTGCTTAGTAGTTGAACTAGATAGTTGACTTAATTAATAAAACTAAATTATGAACGTAGGCCGGAAATGTCGTACTCATCGGACGATGAAAACCGCCCGGGGGAGTGCGACTGGTGCCATGACGACCGAGGTATCTGCGACAGGTTCATTGAGCTGGACGAAGATCGGCGCTTCAGCATTAAGCTCGAGGAGACCTGCGATGTTCATACGGTACGCAACGACGACAATAGTTTTTTTTGTAATTAAGCACGACTTCAACTATTTGAACGTGTATTTTTCATCTTTTCCAATTCGACTAGCTTATCCCATGCTTTGCAAGACGCTATGTCTTGGAGAGGATGGGTTTTGAAGACCATGAAAATTTCGAAACCAAAAAATTTATCCTAAGTACCCAACATGGTGTGGATTTTCAAGTAAAGTTGTACAATGCTCAGAGTGTAACCCATTTTGGTTGCAAAAATTGGGATGCATTTTGCAAGATGTATGGTCTTGATGAGGGTATGCTTGTCACCATGGATCTTGGTGATCCTACAATCGAGCAAGAGACACCTTCGATTTGGGTCTTTGTGGATACACCTCCAGTTCTTCCCTCATGCGAGCTAAACATAGTTATTAAGTAATTTATATTGTTTATTTCAAAATATAATGTTGACAACTTATCTCCATTGACAGCTTATTTTCATTCTTCAAAGAATATGCGGAAGATGGTAGACAAAACGTACTACACTGAAGGCTCCGAATTAACTTATCGGGAGAAAAATCATCTGGTCGGATTTTGTACTGATCTTGAGAATTACAATATCTACAATCAAACTCCTCAACATTATGGTCAATACGTGCCACTAGTGCACGTGTTGAACTACGGTAACTACCATGGAGATACCCTGGTAAGATTATTTTTTACTATTACAACATCCGTGCATCTTTTTGCACACTTCTAAAACTAGTACATCATTGCTAACTACAAAGTTATTATTATGTTTTTCAACAGATAATCCCGAATGATTGTGTGCCTCATCTGATGTATACGCGTGGTAGCCTTCATGTTTTGAACATACGACCAGGTCGTCCTACGAATCTCAACTGTCCATACCGGGTTTCTAAAAGAAGTGGAGACATAACAATCAAAGAATGGAAAAAATGTATGGACAGTCATAAGGAGCTTCTTGGAAGCAATAAGCAGCGAAAGGCAAGAATTGGAGACAGGATGATCGCCATTCTTCATAATGGAGAGTCAGGGTCTATATTGTTTTATGCTATTTTATCTTAAGGGTGTTTAGGTCCTACCTGATACTGATGATCATGTGCTAAGAACAATTATGTAGGGTTGAGTTCGATGACTATATATGAGGATGATGATCGTATGACTTATTATTAATAACGAGTAGAAGTTGTATGATGATGCATTATTAGTAGGACTTGTTATTATATATATATATGATGATGTAATGATGCAAAGCATGCATGAGCATGTTATATCTGCGGGTGCAATGAACATAGCACCAGCGTTGATAAACAAAGCATGCATGATGTATGATGCATAACGTGTACAATGTGTAGTATCATAAAATACCAGCAAACGAAAAAGAAATAAAATGGAAACACAAAATTAAATGAAAAAGAAATCATAAAACTAAAAACCCACCAAACCTTATAGTACCGCTTGGTGTTACCAACCGGTACTAAAGGGCTCCAGGCCCCCGGAGCTGGCTCGTGCCACGTGGTTGCCCTTTAGCACCGGTTCGTGCTGAACCGGTACTAAAGGGGGGGGGGGCTTTAGTGACCACAAATTAGTGCCGGTTATGTAACCGGCACTATAGGGCCTTACGAACCGGTGCTATTGCCCGGTTCTGCACTAGTGATATTCCAAAACGTGATGTATTCCCCCAATTATTTGAGCCAAATGATTTCCTTCATAGATTAGCTAGTTTTAGTTCCAATACGCATCATACATAAAGAAGGAAGTTTGCATTGCCCCTATGCACAAATATAAGGTGTATTATTATTTGTTAAGACAGTGATTTGGCCAACAATTGAATTACTAGTAAGCAATTTATCCCTTATATACTGAAAACACAATGAGGAAAAAAGATTAGTTAGATTTTTTTCACACACAGAGAAAAACATGTGGTGGACTAGCATTTCCTTGTTAACTTTGCCAATAGCATGATGGATTGGGTGCTCCAGCAGTTCAGCTCAAGTTGGCATTATCAAGATGTTCCATTTAAAATGACGCGAGGACTTGGTTCAAATGCATGCACACAATGCACGACGCCAGCCAGATCAGCAGGACTAAATATATTTCTACGGATGAAGCATTCCTGCCAATTGCAAATTGATGGCCCTGATCGAAATGCCGTCCCTTCATCTATCTGGGGAAGCAACAAGTATGCACTCTGTTTCATATCAGAAGCACAGAATTGTTTGTTTTGAGTAATTATGTGCACGTCATAGCTGCTGCATTATTGAACACAAGCTAGTAAATATTTTGCATTTTGGTTCACTTAAATACTATCCGAATGAAAGTTATTCATTATTGATTGCAAAGCCTTCACTACCAATTTTGGACCCTTCAAATGTACAACCGCTCTAGTTTCTGTCTTGACCCAAAAGACGCGGCTTGTTAGTCACTTAATCTTATGGTTTCCATGCATGTTAGCTGCTCACTAATTTTACCTTATTAGACTGTCAAAAGAAAAGTCTAAGTTTGTTAGCCCTTCTAGCTTACCAATTCTTAGGGCCATCCATGTTCATCCCATATTGCTAATTCCTAGTTGCAGCTAATTTAATTTCTTGATTCGGATGCCTACAGCTAATCTTCTGACCAGAGCGTGGTGGTCTGACAGACACAAGTTGGCACGATTCCATATCACAACTCCTCATCAGTCACATGCATGCATGTGCTGTACCGCTCCCAAGAGCGGGCTAATTAACTTGACTCGAAGACTTGATTGAAGTTTGTCCACCCTAGCAGACAATGTATTGATTAAGCAAGGCATATATTTCTAACTAAGCTGGATGCACATTGGTCGAGTCATTGTTGGTATTTAAAAACAAATGGCCAGCTGGGTGTGAAACTGCATGTAACTACAAACCTGCACAGATCTACAAAGTTCATGGAGGGATTCCGATTCAGGTATGACAGATGTTATACAAAACCGAAGTTATGCCAAGGTGGATAGAACACAAAAATAAAGAGGAAAGAAAAGAGCAACCGTAATCCATGTCGTGTTGAGCCAACGAAGATGATGCAAGCGCATCTGATCCGAACATGGACACGGCCACGCATACTGATCATGAACACACTATGCAACCAATGACTGGCCGGAGAACCAGAACAACCATTAATGCTGGAAGGTTTGTTGATGGTGAATCTTGGCATGACCACTGGACCGGTCGAGATAATACACCACGAGCCTACACTGCGCTACCATGATGCAAGGAAGAGTTATTTCCCACAAATCGGGAATGGCTGAAATATCTTTTGTAATGCTACCTCGCTCAGAGATTTAGTTTCTGTAAAACAATGCTTTATATCTAAATCTAGACTACGAACAAGAAGGACATGGCTTTCAATAATAACTACATAAAAGGAGCAACCGCCTATATCTGCAACCCAAATTTAGCTCATACATGCTGAAAAATCAATATCATCAGCCAAAAACAAATATCTCAGTGCAGACATGTTTGACATTGTAAAAGGATACTACTACAACACAAGCCGACATTACATAGCTTATACTAACTGCAAAAGGAACAGAATCAGGATTGTCAGGAGCAAAGATCAATGGTACTCACTCTCTAACCAACAGACTTCAGATAGGCAGAAAAGCAAGAAAAAGGCATAGGGAAACGGAACATTGTTCATACATGATTATCCAGCGATGTTGATGTCTTCCCCTGTGTTAGTGCTGTTTTCTGGACAGGCAGCTTGATGTTCCCTGCAGGAATAATCTGAACGAGTAGGCTCTCCTCCGTCGTGATGATCCACCCTCTGCAGCCTGTCCGCCAAGGTTTCCATCCCCATGTAATACATGAGGAGCCAGACGTAGCTCAAGTACTCCACGCCCGTGCCGAGGCTCTTGGCGTGCAGGTACCCTCGGCACCTGGTAGCAGAAAAGCAGAGCATCTCCACCCACACGCCTTGAATCACCTTCCACATCTTGTCTTCATCAAGCAAATCAATCAGCTCCTTGGCAATATTCCAAGCATCAAGGACAAATCCTTCCGGAGAGCCGAGCTCTGGGTCAGCTGTTCCTCTGCCATCCAGCTTTGTGATTATCCTTTGAGCAAGCTCTCTTTCCTTCAGCATTGGCTTCTTGGGCTTGCCCAAGATGTACTCGAGTTCCTTATAGGCCTCGGTGAAAATGGTGCGTCTGGTTCCTGCCATGAGCATATCAGGCTTCACAAAAAGCAGGTACGTCATGTAGTTGGACATGTGTGTGCAGAGGACGGCCGTATCATGATGAACAGATGCTTCACGCCAAGCAGGGCATTGGTACCCGTAATCATGACCTTTGGTACACCAAGAACCATGGCGAGACGGGCCCGAGTAGTGGTAACAGAAATCCGTGGCGAGATGCCAGAGAAGAACACTCTCGTCGAATGACCCTTGCAAGGTCCAGCCAAGCTTGTCGTAGCATCCTTGATTCCTGAGAGTAAACTGTCCCCTGTTCTCATTGAACTTCTTGTAGCTGGGAACATCATTCATGTGTCCTTCCTTCCACCCACATCTGACCACTGTTTTAAATAGCCCGCTATAGTTCCGCTATAGCACGCTATAGCGTTTACAAAAAGTCTTGCGCTAAGAGACTTTGGTCCAAACAAATGAATAAACATTTTAAATAGCGCGCTATAGCTCCGCTATAGCACGCTATAGCATTTGGAAGAGGTCCGCCGCTAAGATGCTTAGCGCGCTATTTAAAACTTTGCATCTGACGTACTGGAGAACCACAGCTGTAATCTTGCAGCACGAGGATCTGGACTTCATGCACCAGCGTTGCCGAAGGATGTTCTTGCACCCTATCGCTCCCACAAAATTCATCAGGATGGGGTACTTTTGGTTGCGGGCGAATAATCCCAATAGATTGTACTGGAAAACCATGTCAGCCAATAACTCTGCACCCTGCATCTTCTCTACTATGCTTGTCCAGCTGAAAGTTCCCGTGTAGAACTTTCTCCTGTTCCTTTCTCTTGAGAGACTGATTCTTTGTTGTGTTCGACGCATGAAGAACCCCAGCCTTGGCCAGCTTTCCGGCAACATGCTTCTCGTCGGACTCTCCTCTTGTCTTAACAAACCGTTTGCATCGAATTTCCTGTACGAGGTCAATCTAGATGGGAAGAACTGCAGCCCAGCAGTAGCACAAATCATGGCATATGTAACTTTGACATCGAGATCATTATAAGCTGTTCTGACACTATGATGAAATAGGGGAATGGCTGCCAATAGGAAGTACATGACTACTCCACGTACCATTATACTATACAATTTCTTGAATCGAGGCAACAGTCTGGCGGAGGCACCACGGACACCAGGGAAAAAATCGGCGAACATCTTATGTTTGGTGTAGAGGAGATCGAAGGTGTGGTGGAGCCCTTCATGCAGTCTCAGATACGCTGTGTTGGCATCAAGCGCAGAGAAGGACTCTAGCGCCTTAAGCCGGTCATTTGAAGAAGGAGAAGCAAGGTCCCCAAACAGCTTGTCGGACTCAAGTTGAAGATCCTCATCGCTGGCCTTTGCCCCAGCCTCAGGTTGAGGTTGAAGGTCCTCATCGATGGGCTTTGCGCCAGCCTCTGGTTGAAGTTGAAGATCCCCATCGCTGGCCTTCGCCCCACCCTGGGGTTGAAGTTCAAGATCCTCATCGTCGGCCTTCGCCCCAGCCTCGGCAGCGCAGCAACCTGCTGCCCTTGGGACGAAATCTTCGAGCCGATCGATGCTGCCATCTTTATTCGTCGTCCTCCGAACAGATTCTTCAGAGCTGACGAGGCTGTTAATGCTGGCGCTGTAAAGTGCCCAGGGCTTCTCGATGCATTTCAGGATGCCGGGGATGAAGAGTAGTATTGCCGCCTGCAGCAACCTCCTGTCGCTGCGAGGCCACGACTTCCAAAACACGTAGACGGCGATGGTGATCTGAGACACGGCAGTGAGCACGTGCCGCATCCACAGCTCGTTGTCCTCGATGTTGTAGGCGGTTATACTGTCCCGCCCACCGAGGTGGATCAGGAGAATAGGCGCCCACACCACCTCCAGTACACCAAAGTCTTGCCCCCGGTCCCTCATCTTGTAGCGGTTGAAGAGTGTGGCAAGACCATATATTGCAATTGCGTCGCTGCCGAGGTATGCCAGCCAGGTTACGGGCCTAACCCAGCAGAATCTGACTGACATCTGCCGCATGATCGAAGCGATGGCGAGGATGTACTGGATGACCAGGCTACCAAGGACAAGGACGCGCAGCTGAGAATCCTCCCACCATTGCACAGCACTTGCAACACCCATTCTCTCCCCTTCTATCTCTCTCTCTCACACACACACACAAAATATTTCAGTCTTCACTCCCTCTCTCACCCACTGCAAATTCCATCACTATGTGGACGGACGCTAGTTAAGACTTAAGACCTAAGACCGCTTGCTTGCTTGCACTTCCAGGAGTTCTTTAATTACATTTTACTTCTATAATGATCTGCACCTACCAGCCTGCTGTCATGACATGGCTTAACTATATTCTACGCGACCTGACCCATAACTCCATACACTTCTCTTAGAAAAAGAGCAAGTCTCTAGTTCCTCACGTTGCCATGTTTTTAGCTGGCTGTTTCATTTTATAATGGTCTTATTAGCTGTATACAACTATAGTAACTAGCGCAGAAATTTCTAGGTTCCAAACGCGTACTAACCTATAGTAACATGAACTGCACTGTTTAGTGATTCAAAATAGTGTACTTCCTCCGGTCCTTTTTAGTGATTCAAAATAATGTATCTCTACTTTGATTCACAATTGTTATTAAAATACATCAAGATTCACAATGCCAAATCACTATTGTTAGATTTCATAATATATACATTGGGTATTACAAATGTTGATATTTATTACTACAAATTTGGTCAAACTTTGTAAAGTTTGACTTGATACAAATCTAATACACGGAGTACAAAGGACTGGAGGGAGTATTAAGGTGGTTTAAACAAAATGAGCAGTTGACCCCAGCTCTCTCTCTCTCTCTCTCCCGTGTTTGCTTCTTCTGTTTTCTTATATCTATGTTCTCAAGAGCTCTTTTCTTGCCTTGCTTGTAGCTTCAAGTTGCATGTATCTATATATGGAGTAATACTAGGGGTGGCTTAGTTGGTGCTAGTGAAGTCTTAGTTGGTTTTCAGTTAGTAGTTTCATATTCCCTCGTACGATGTAGATTAGACTAATGGAGAGGCAAAGTTTAACATGGCTGGGAACGTGGTCTCACGAGTGCACTCAAGTTGTCTGTAGATGTGCAGAAATTATACTATCATAGACTGCTAGTGGGGTTGTTAGGGAAGAGCTGCTACAATTATGCTATCATGGATTGCTAGTGGGGTTGTTAGGGAAGAGCTGCTACCGAGGCACTATGTCGACATTAGCACATGTAATCCCTCTAGATCTGTGCAAAACTATATGTTAAAGGAATCATAGAGGGTACGTCTCAACAAAGTACCGTTTATTTTCATCAACTTGAACTTAAAATGTGAGATTTCATAAAGCAGTATTTTTTTTATGTTTTTTGGTATCTGCAGCATGCCGTCTAGGAAGTATTTGTTGTACTTGTCCAAACAAAATGCGTGCCCACCAGAGTTTTAGATTTCGTCCGAAAAAAACGAAATTCCGGCGAAATTCGTCCGTTTCGTTCAGCCCCGGTAGATATGTTAGGCGGCCAAATTTTTCGCCCCTATTTGATTTTTTTTGGCCCATTTCAGTGTCCAGCCCAGCTTGGATAGCCCTTCCCGCAAAGTACAAGGCCTGAATAAGGCTCCTAAACCTAAACATCATCAAATTCCCCACATCACTTCTAGCGGCGGCGCCTTCCTCGCTCCCGATCCAGATGTGCTCGCGCTGCCGCCTCCTGAGCGCATGGCCTCGGCCACAGGGTGCTAGCTGACCGTTCCATATGCCTCTGTCCGGCAGCTTGGTTCGGCGACAAGTGCAAATATGGCCATAGCTCGGTCATCGGCCATTGGACTAGCGTGCAGCGTCCGTGTGCTGCTGGCAGCCGGAACGGGACCACAAGTGAGCAGCTTGATTGGATTTTGCTGCAACTGAAGCGTATCATGCGTGCAAGCAATCAATTGGTAGTTGCAATTCTGTAAGATCCTTATTCACTTCATTTGCTGCAGGATTTCAATTTTTGGTAGAATTTCGTCCAAATTTCGCTCATTTTTCATTCAAAATTTCAAATTTTGATTCAGTCTTCTCTTCCAGAATTTTCCAGAAAATCTGAAATTACCGTATTTCGCCTATTTCGTCCGGGGACGGTAAAATTTGCAAAATGAAATCCAAATCCTCGGTGCCCACTGGGCCAGATATCTATAGTTTTCTTTTTTGCGAAAGCGATATCTATGTTTTAGTCCTAATGTGCTAGCATGCTTTGACCTCTTCACTGAAAAATCTTACAGTAATCTTCATTGGTTTTCTGGACGTGATTAGCCTAAGATTAAAATCAGAGAAAAGGACAGAGGAAAGTCTAGAAGAATATATTGCAGTTCTGAAAAGATAAGCTTGAGCAGATGTTGCTTTGCTTGTGTCTAGGCTACAGGACTATGACCTAGTTCCTCGTTGCCTGGGTTGAAACGAAGAGTTGCAATAATACGTGGATGCAAAAGCATCTTTCTACATAAAAATCTACTGGGATTTGAAATTTGCTCTGTTTTTTTCTCATGTTCTTGAATTTTATGCATCTTAACTGGATAGACCACTATGAGATCATTGTTGGCCAGGTCCCTCTGGTACAACTTCTCCACTCTCCTACCCATTGCACAGATCTTTTGTCTCGTCCAAAAAGATGTTCTCGGCATCATCCCCGAGACCAACCACTCCACTAGGACCCTCCACAAAGTAAAGGATGGGGTATGCGAAGGTCGAGGTGAAGACCCATCGTCCTTGTCTTCCAGGAGCTCGGTACGCCTGGAAAAAATTAAGAGGGAATGTGTCCATCATTGCGGTACACACAAACTACAAAATGGCTCGGATTATACCCGATGGTGTTCTTAATTTGTAAGGAGAAAAGATTCAAAAATTGAAATATATGCATAAATTTGACAACAATGCAGACACAAGAAAGGACTGGTATGAGTGTCTTGATAATATAATAAAAAGAGCAGAGGGAAGTGCGTACAACACCATAGGAGTAGATATTGAACTTTGTGTGTCCCAAAAAGAAGATATTGAAGTTTGTACTAAATCAAGGCATAGAGAAACAATTCATCCAAAATTGGCCAACAACCATATAATCCAAAAGGTCTTCATAGAAGAAAACCCATATGGGTCGAGATCCAAAGAAGACCAAAAACAATGTCAAAAATATACAGTTAAGACAAGTACATTACAAAATAACACATGGGTTAAAACTATAAATTCATGTTTACTAGTTTATCCAGACAAGGGGTGCAATTGTGGTAGGAAGAAGAAGTAGAAGACAAAGACACGAAGACACAATAACATGTATGCATACTCGTGGACGTATATCAAAACTGAATGGAAGAGAATGAGGTAAGTACCTCCTAGTGGTGCACCATGATTTAAGCAATGCTCACTGCCCCCTCCTCTCTGGTGATACGAGTTATCTTGCGCGCACCACCATCGTCTGGCCGAAATAGTAAACATCAATATATAGTCATATTATAGATCCAATGAAAACATGTCTGGTTGTGTACATATAGATACCTCTTCATCAGTGGCCCAAACCTCTCCACCATCACGTAGCACACACTTCAGTGATTGAATAATTAACCTCGGACCTCGGTAGCATCTATTCTTGGTCCTGATCCGTGCCACAAGAAGATTCCTTGTAATTATGCCTTCGTATTGCAAGGGCGGGACTGTTGCGGTGGATCCTGGTGGCATGCCTCAATTTTGCTTGTGTTTTCTCCATCTCATCAGCTTCGCAATTCTTGCAATTTCGCCAATAGGTGACTTTCTCAAGCAAAGGCATGCTGCTCGGTACCATGCCAACAGCTTCCATTCTCAAGCATAGGAAGCACACCCTCCCCACACTTGATTTCTATGTTGGTGCCCAAATATCTCAAGTTTCGGAACTTGTCACTTTGTACAATACAATACGGAGAGAAGTTGTCCACACTCAAGATGTAGAGGCATCGGGGTGATCGCAGACATCCGAGGATCTGCAAATCCTGTTGTTCCACCACCTGAGCTGTGAACAGTAGGTATGATAGGTGGGGAAGACAAGAGGATACCATCCACGACAACTGTCTTGGTAAAACCATGCCAGACAGTCTCAGTTCACGAATCTCGTAAGGTGCTGGCATCCAATCTTCCTAGCCGCCATGCTGAGGCCACTCATCTGTATCCTCTGAGTCACAGTATATCTCTAGAGTTTTGATTCTGCGGAGGTTGCATAGAGACTTCACAAGGGCCCTGTGAGCACTCTCATCCATTTTGTCAAAATGGATCTCGAGCACCCTCAACTCCGTTAGGTTCCCCAAATCTATGAAGAAGTTTAGAATCTTATCCACGGAGAATAGTCACAACTCTTGTAGAGAGGTTAACTTCCCTACACCTGCCATCATTCGTGTGGCCTTGGAAGCACGCAAGCACATCAATTTAATTAGCTGACCTATAGACAGGGACAACTCTTCTATACCACTTTCCCTTACATCCAGTGAGTGTAAGTACATAAGCTCTCCTATTTCTTTAGGGAGCTCATCAATAGGTGGGCCAAACAGTCCTAGGTATCTCCAGTGAACCAACTTTCCAACATGCTCAAGGTGACAACCTCCCGCCAGAAATTCACATTCCTCTAGAACAAGTACACACATCACTTTAAACCTCAAAAGTGAGAGCATCCTACTATCACAACATATGCTAGCACTAAATGACTGCATGTGTTCCATTTCCATGCTTGGGGTGTTCCCGATAATTATTTTATGGAGGGCTAATCTTCGAGCATTGTTGCTTGAAGATACGGTTATTGTGATGATCTGCATCATGTAATGTCACAAATATTTAGTTTACTCGATAAGATATCGATGAGATCAAGAACCATATCATGAACACGACAACGCCCTACATTTACTCTATGGCATGGCTCTATCCACAGGATCATGGTCCTATTTATGAGCTCGTTCAAATAGCTCTCTCCCTGCTCAAATGACCCTATCCCATGTTTATTTCTAAAAAAACCTTCTGCAACCCACCGCCATATCAGTAAAATTTTGTTGATCCAATTATCTTCCGAAAAACACTTAGGTGCAACAAACTAGTCTTCAGGTAATAGGGAAGATCATAATAGCTAAAAGCCAATATCTTTCTCGTGTTCTGACAACTTCATTGTCTTCATGCCCAAAACCATTAGAGTCATAAACCTTAGACCAATCCTCCCTCTGTTTACCAGCAAGCAAGCTAGATATTTTAATGATGGATAATGGCACACCGCCACACTTTCGTAAAATTTTATTAGATACTTCAACAAACTGGTTATCAAGACTAGTACCTTCCTCCCCAAATATTCTCGAAGAGAATAATTTTTTGGAGTTATCGTCAGTGAGTGGTTTCATGTTGTAAATACCACCTACTCTTTGGGCTACTTCACAAATACGAGTAGTTTCCATTATTATACTTCCAAGATTATTCTTTGGAAAAGCATATTTAATCATTTCCCATGTTTGTGCATCCCATATGTCATCGGTAACAATCAAGTACCTATTTTCATGGGAAGGCCAGAGCCTTGAATTAGTAAAACCATATGTAGTGTTCTATCTGCAAAAACGTGAGAAGCATGCCAACCTCAATTCCAAAAAGGCATAACAAACACATAAAAAGAAGTTCTGACTCGAAAGGAGAACTTAAGATGTTAATGTGCGAAAACAAAATCGCAAGTAAACTAAGACAAGTAATCACAAATGAAGGATTTGTTACTCGCTCCGGTCCATATTGTTTGTCACTCAAACGGATGTATCTAGCACTGAAATATGTATAGATACATCCAGTTGAGTCACAATTAATATGGATCGGTGGGAGTAACCATTATGTAGTCAGTTCTAAGAAGAAAGTTGTCATCACTTTCTCATGTTTTTGAGTTGTACGAGCTCTAAGGTCTGCTTTGAGTAGTTTAATTTCCAAATAGTCTATATTAGTTGCCATCTTTAATCTAGTATGAAACATGCTATCATTTTCAGATGGCTATTCTAGATGTTTTTATCTATATACACAAGAAAATGGAGAGTTGACTTCACAACAACCAAAATGTGATATGTATATATGAAAAACCACAAAAGTAATGGATGACATATTAGAGTGCAATTGATGGTAAGTAAAGTTAACTATGGTGACTTGCCTATTGTTAGGCATATCACACACAAAGATTGTATTGACTAACATAAGGTGGAGTAGAGTGTACCTCTTATTAGAAAGGAAAATTCTCAGGTGGTTGATGAGCTGCCGTACATCCATCATTGATGCAATAGTACACATTTGTAGGCCAAGTTCATGAATGATGTCCCCAAGAATTTTTTTCATGTCAGGATTCTGACCCACTAGGACGAAATCTACATAGTCGAATTTCTTGTTAAGCGTGTCGTGCACCGCTTTGGCAAGGGTTGTCTTGCCCAATCCTCCAAATCCAACAATGGAGACGGTCTTGAGCTTTGATCTCTCTGGCATATGAGTGCCCTTGGACTGTCGGAGTTATGGATATGGGGGTACCCAGACTTGCCTGCCTGTGGCCCGCGGCATGGCCCCATCGACGGCATGGTACGACCGAGTTTCCACATCAAGAACTCAAGACCCTTGCGAGGGGCCAAGCCTCGCGAGGCGGTCGACACCAAGTCCTCCAAGGGGATCAGCCTCCTCAGGTTGGCTCCCGAGGAGTGGAGATTTCTATGCAAGGCCCACCTCATGAGGCTTGGGTGATGTGAGCCATGACGATCGAGCCCAGGCGGGCGCGAGTGGCCCAGTGTACAGTTTCCTCTTCGGTGCAAAGGAGGTAAGCAACAGGCGCTGAATCCCAAGGAAGCAGCCAAAGGTTTCCATTCTCGTGCGACAAGACCAGGACCGCCAGGACGGTAGGACGGAGGTCATCGCCGAGCCCACCGCAGCGTCACGACCAGAAGCTTTTGTAGGCGAAGACCACTTTAGTCAGGATAAGATATACTCGTTGTCTCCCTTCAAATTTGGCCATTGTGGGATCCCTTCCCTCCTCCATTCGAGAAGAGGACCAAGGCCACTATAAATAGGACCTAGCCAGCACCAAGGAGGGGGACCGGATCCATTCCTTCCTCACCAGCTCACCAGCTCACTTGATCCCAAGAACACACCTCCTGAGGTTGTTCTCCGCTGTACTAGTTCTTCCTCAGCCCCTCGAGGCAAATCCACCACAAAGCAGGAGTAGGGTTTTGCACCGCTAGGTGGGCCGAACCTGGGTATATTGCTGTGTCCCATTTCCTTCGAGCTCGATGCATTAGACTGTGAGATTAGCGAGTCGGCAGACTGGGGAGATTGAGATCTTCGCACGCACCCCAGAGTTCGAACCTCTCAAGGGTTTGTGGAACCCGTAATCTAACATTTGGCGTGCCAGGTAGGGGTGCGTCAAAGATCCGCCAGTCCGTCCGATGTGCTCCACTGTCGGCTCCAATGACGGGCGCTCCACCGTAGACTGGACCATCGCGCACCTTTGGGGGCGCAATGGACCTCCGGGCTTTCACCCCCACCCTGCGGCGGGTGAAGTGGCCACCCAATTTCAGGCCGGAGATGCCGCCCCGCTACGACGGGGCGGCAGATCCAGCTAGCTTCCTCCAAGCGTATGAGGCAGTTTGGCTAGACGCCGGGGACGACAAGGTCATGGCCAATTGTCTCCCCATGGCCCTCGTGGTTGTGCCACGTGCCTGGCTGCTCAACTTGCCAGAATCTTCTGTGGCTTCCTGGGAGGAGCTGCACGGCCTCTTCGTCGCGCACTCGCGGCGCCGGCGCCCCACGCCGTCGCCGCCCTCATCGGTGTCTCTCAGGCGCCACCCTCGGACCTCCACGCCAAGCAGTTCTTCCGCCAAGTGGGTGCCGCCTGCGTGCAGCCGGGGGCTCCCTCGGGGTGGGCGGCGCCCAAGGCTGACCTCACGTTCAATTCGGAGGACCACCCATCTTCCACAACGGGTGCAGGCTGATACGTCTCCAACATATCTATAATCTTTGATTGTTCCATGCTATTATATTATCTGTTTTGGATGTTTAATGGGCTTTATTATACAATTTTATACTATTTTTGGGACTAGCCTATTAACCGGAGGCACAGTCCAAATTGCTATTTTTTTTTGCCTATTTCAGTGTTTCGCAGAAAAGGAATATCAAACGGAGTCCAAACGGGATGAAACCTTCGGGAGAGTCGCTTTTGGAACAAACGCAATCCAGGAGACATGGAGTGAACGCCAAGGAAGCAATGAGGCGGCCACGAGGCAGGGAGGCGCGCCCATAGGGGTAGGCGTGCCCCCGACCCTCGTGGGCCCCTCATGGCTCCCCTGACTGACTTCTTTCGCCTATATATACTCATATACCCTAAAAACATCTGAGAGCACCACGAAACCCTATTTCCACCACCGCAACCTTTTGTACCCATGAGATCTGTAAGTGCATATAGTGCCCCTTAGTGATTTTGGTGTATTGAAGACTTATAGGTTAAGGGACTAATATGTTTGTGAGTGTACATAGGCTCTATAAGTCAATGAGGAGTTTGATATTTACAGTGAAAGTCGACCCTTAAAAATCAATGTCTTCGGCTGAAGACTGTGGTTCTCCTGAAGACTTACAAAGTGAAGAAATCGGTGTGACCATGAAGACTTGATATTCATACGAGGAATCTGAAGCGCGAAGAACTTTATTTTCGTAGTTTCATTTTCTTCTTCTTGAGTCAAAGGAAACACCGTACTATTAAAGGGGGTCGAGGTAATACTAAGGAAATAGATTTCCAAGTGATGCTCATCTCAAAATCCTACACCTACCCAATCCTTTGAGTGAAGCCATTGGAAATCTCATATCAGTTCAGTCAATTTCTTCAGTGACGGAGATGAAGATCTTCTGGTCTCTGAGGACTTTGTTCTGACCGAGTTAGGAATTCGCCAGTGCGGATTGCCTACATAGTGAGGAACATGATAGCCCTGAGGAATTCGAAGCTCAAATCCGACCATTGCTATGGCGCGCGCCAGCTGTCCCAAAAATATCCTACCACGTAACAATCATATCAGACAAGAGCATTTATGTCTTATCATGTCGGGTTGCTCCCTAGGCTATAAATAGCCGCCCCCTACAACAACTAGCTGGTTGGCTGCTCCGAGAGAAACTGACACTTGTCATTTGAGAGCATCCCATTCCTCCGAGGACTTTGAGCGAAATTCATCAAGTGAGGAAAACCAAAATCCCAAACCCAAACCTACAAAACCCAAAAGTGATTGAGCATCACTGAAGAGATTGTTCCTGTGTGGAACCGATGCTTGTTACCTTTGAGGACTGTGTATCCTCCAGACGGTTAGGCGTCATGGTCTGAGCATCCAAGAGGAATTGTGGATTGCCGAGTGACAAAGTCTGTGAAGGTTTGGAAGTCACATGTGAAGACTTACCGCTACTGTTGGGCGAGGTCTGTGTGATCTTAGCTCAAGGAGAATACGGTGAGGACTGTGTGTCCGGGACTGTGTGTCCTCGAGTTTAAATACTCAGCTGCTCCAACCAGACATACAACTGTCACAGCTCTTGGAACTGGTCTACCAAATCATTGTCTTCACCAAGCCTACTGGTTCTATTTCCTCAACCCTTTCATTTCCTCAGTTGTGTGTTGATGAACCTGATCATTACTGTTTGAAGACTTTGACTGAAGACTTTCTCTCAATCCTATTTCTTCAGTCTGTTTGTCTTCATCCTGCTTATCCTGTGTTTACGCTTTTTGTAGTCTGTGTTTGTCTTTCATTTCATCATGATGACTATGCTGTTACTCTGTTTTGCTTATACCTGAGTACTTATTCCGCTGCAAGTAGTTCTTCGCTTAGGAATTTTCTCACCCTAAAATTCCTTAGTGAAGAATTCATAAAATCGCATATTCACCCCCCTCTAGTTGACGTAACGCACTTTCAAGATCCCATCTTGGGGCCTTTTCTGGTGCTCCGCTGGAGGGGGAATCGATCACGGAGGGCTTCTACATCAACACCATAGCATCTCCGATGAAGTGTGAGTAGTTTACCTCAGACCTTCGGGTCCATAGTTATTAGCTAGATGGCTTCTTCTCTCTCTTTGAATCTCAATACAAAGTTCTCCTCGATCTTCTTCGAGATCTATTCGATGTAATTCTTTTTGCGGTGTGTTTGTCGAGATCTGATGAATTGTGGGTTTATGATTAAGATTATATATGAACAATATTTGAATGTCCTCTGAATTCTTTTATGTATGATTTGTTATCTTTGCAAGTCTCTTCGAATTATCAATTTGGTTTTGCCTACTAGATTTATCTTTCTTTCAATGGGAGAAGTGCTTAGCTTTGGGTTCAATCTTGCGATGTCCTTTCCCAGTGACAGCAGGGGCAGCAAGGCAAGTATTGTATTGTTGCCATCGAGGATAAAAAGACGGGGTTTATATCATATTGCTTGAGTTTATCCCTCTACATCATGTCATCTTGCCTAATGCGTTACTCTGTTCTTATGAACTTAATACTCTAGTTGCATGCTGCATAGCAGTCGTTGTGTGGAGTAATAGTAGTAGATGCAGAATCATTTCAATCTACTTGTCACGGACGTGATGCCTATATACATGATCATGCCTAGATATTCTCATAACTATGCACTTTTCTATCAATTGCTCCACAGTAATTTGTTCACCTACTGTAATACTTATGCTATCTTGAGAGAAGCCATAGTGAAACCTATGGCCCCCGGGTCTATTTTCCACCATATAAGTTTCCGATCTATTATCTTTTGCAATCTTTACTTTCCAATCTATATCGTAAAAATACCAAAAATATCTATCTGATTATCTCTATCAGATCTCACTTTTGCAAATGGCCGTGAAGGGATTGACAACCCCTTTATCGCGTTGGTTGCAAGGTTCTTATTTGTTTGTGCAGGCACGAGGGATTTGAGTGTAGCCTCCTACTAGATTGATACTTTGGTTCTCAAAAACTGAGGGAAATACTTACGCTACTTTGCTGTATCACCCTTTCCTCTTCAAGGGAAAACCAACACATGCTCAAGAGGTAGCAAGAAGGATTTCTGGCGCCGTTGCCGGGGAGTCTACGCACAAGTCAAGACATACAAAGTACTCATCACAAACTCTTATCCCTCGCATTACAATATTTGCCGTTTGGCTCTCGTTTTCCTCTCCCCCACTTCACCCTTGCCGCTTTACTCGCCCTCTTTTTCCCGTTCGCCTCTTTTTTGCTTGCTTCTTGTGTGCCTGTTTGCCCTGATGGCCTTGCCTAAAAACGTTGATCCTCATCTTAGAAGGTGGGAAGAAATCAAAAATAATGTTAGAAGCTTGATGACTTTACAATTTGAGCATAATAATTTCTCTAGAAACGAGCTTAAAGAACAAAAAAGCTTTATGGACTACATGAATAAAGAGCTTGATGATATGTCTAAGGAATTTTATGGTTGAAATTTCAGTTTGCTCGTCTTCAAAACTTAATAACGCAAATTTTGGATAAACATGCCACCTTAGTTAACGAGATGGCCACCAAACCAGAAGGGTTAGAAGGAAATAGGGATCAAGATCTAAAAGTGATCGATGTGTCTCCTATTAAATCTCTTCTTTGCAATATGAATCTTGATAATGATCGGACTAGAGATGAGTCAACTTTAGTTAAGAGGCGTCCCAATGATTCGGAGTTTTTAGATCTTGACGCAAAAATTGGTAAAAGTGGGATCGAAGAGGTCAAAACTTTACATAGCAATGAACCCGCTATTTTGGATTTCCAGCAATTATTCTTTAATAGATTGTATTTCCATCTGAGCAAAGGTCAGTACGGCAGAGTGCGTGCACTGGAAACTGCTAAGCTGATTTGGGATAGGTTGTCCAGGGTCAACGAAGGAGTCTCAAATCGACGTGACTCCCGAGTTGATGTTCTTCGCAATCTCTTCAACCTCTTCAAAAGACTCGACAATGAAAATGTTCAGCAAACCTTCGATCGCTTCACTGACCTCTCAAATGAGCTTCAAGCACTTGGTGCCACTGATATCACCGATCATGAGGTGGTGAAGAAATTGCTGAGGTCACTTGACACCTCGTTTGATGCCCTCACACTGATGATTCAGGAACGTGCTGATTACAAGTCACTGGATCCCGCTGATATCCTCGAGAGGCTAAACACTCATGAGTTCCAGCTTGTTGAGAAGAGAGATCTCTATGGACCGAGCTATGGAAGATCACGTGCACTGAAGGCCAAGGATGTATCTGAGTCCGAAGCAGAGGATTCTGGTAGCAGCCTTGGTGATCCTGAAGAATTGAGCCAAGAGATAGCAATGCTCGTGAGGAAATTCCAGAAGTTCTCTCGCCGCGGCCGTTTTGAAAAGACTTCAAGAAATGATGATTCCTCATCCTGTGACTACAACAAGAGAACTTGCCACAAATGCAAGAAACCTGGTTACTACATGTCTGATTGTCCTCTATGGAAAAGGAATCAAAGAAGAATAAGTACAAAGATGACAATTATGATGACTCAGAGAAGAAGAAGAAATCTTCAAAGTCTTCATCATCAAAATCCTCAAAGTCTTCATCTCATAAGAAGAGCAGTTCCAAGAAGGCCCGGGCATTCATTGACAAGAAAATGGACTCTGAAGTGGAATATGAGGATAATGTGGAAGAGGAGGAATCTGACTCTGGTATAGCTAGCCTAGCCCTCGCTACTGCCTATGTCAGCAAGTCCATCTTCAACACTGAAGAAAATGACTTCCCCGACTCTGCTGACAAGGGCAACAATGACTATGCTCCCACCTATTGCTTCATGGCAAAAGGTGCAAAGGATGAACAACCCAAAGCTACTGAATGGGCCCTCGACAGTGGATGTACAAATCACATGACTGGTGACAGGAGCTTGTTGATGGACACTGATTTGTCACCATCTCATCTGAAGCATATCACCTACGCTAACAAAGGCAAAAGCAAGGTATTGGGTCTAGGTAAGGTTGCAATCTCAAAGGATAAACACATGGACAAGGTCATGCTTGTTGAGTCCTTAGGATTCAATCTTATGTCTGTCTCAATGCTTTGTGATCTTGATATGGTTGTTGTCTTTGGCAAATTTCATTGCCTTGTGCTAATGGAATCTCACAACTCCAAAGTCTTCGAAGGCTTTAGGAAAGGAGACTCGTATATTGTTGATTTCACTGCAGGACCACAACCTGCCACATGTCTACTTGCAAAAGCTTCAGAATGTTGGTTATGGCATCGACGACTTGGTAATGCTGGGATGAGGAACTTGCATACACTCGCGAAGAAGAAGCACGTCATTGGCATCGAGGGTGTCAAATTCCTCAAAGATCATCTTTGTGGGGCTTGTGAGGATGGAAGGGTCGCCAGAGCCAAGCATCCCTCGAAGACTATCATGACCACTTCTCGTCCCGTTGAATTACTTCATATGGATCTATTTGGCCCTACTCATTATGCCATGTTCACTAGTTCTGCATCATTATATGGCTTTGTCATAGTTGATGACTATTCTCGTTACACAAGGGTGCATATCATCACTTACAAAAATGAACTGCAGGAAGTCTTCAGATGACTTTCCTCAAGGGATTCCACTAACTTCGGTGTGAAGATCAAGCATATCAGGACTGATGATGGAACCGAGTTCAAGAACACTGGCCTCGATGAATATCTTGATATGCTTGGTACTACTCACGAATTGTCTGCTCCTTATACTCCTCAGCAGAATGGCATCATGGAGCGCAAGAACATGACTCTTGTTGAGATGGCCCGCACTATGCTTAATGAATACAAGACACCTGAGTGCTTCTGGCCTGAAGCAATTGATACTGCGTGCCACATCATCAACAGGGTAAACCTTCACAAATTCTTCAAAAGACCTCATATGAACTCCTCACTGACAAGAAACCCAATGTAAGTTATTTCAAAGTGTTCGGTGCTAAATGCTGGACTAGAGATCCTCACCATAACTCTAAATTTGCACCGACAGCACATGAGGGTTTTATGCTTGGTTACGGAAAGGACTCGCACACCTACAAAGTCTTCAACATCAATCATCACAAGGTTGTTGAAACTGTAGATGTGCGGTTCGATGAAACTAATGACTCGCAAAGAGAGCACCTACCTCCTGTGCTAGATGAAATGTCACCTAAGGAATCCATCAAGCTCAAAGCTACTGAGGATGTCATCCCTACCAAAGAATCTTCTGAAGAAGTCATTCCTGATCGTGAAGAAAATCATGTTGTTGCTGCTGAAGAAACTGGTCCTGAAGAAACTGCTGGGCCTAAGCAAAGTCGTCAACCTGCACATCCTTGCATTGCAAATTAAGTGCAAAGCCCACTAAAGTAGATGAAGCATTCATGGAATCCGAGTGGATTCAAGCCATGCATGATGAATTGCATCAATTCGAGCTCAACAATGTGTGGGAGCTTGTCAAGTGACCAGACCCACGCAAGCACAACATCATTGGTACCAAATGGATTTATCGCAAAAAAGAAGACGAAAATGGCCTTGTGGTGAGGAATAAGGCTCGTCTTGTAGCTCAAGGCTAAATATAGGTTGAAGGAATTGATTTCGACGAAACTTTTGAACTTCTTGCTAAACTTGAGGCTATTCACATATTGCTTGCTTATGCTAACCATCATAATATCATCTTACAACAAATGGATCTGTAAAGTGCATTCCTCAATGGTAAGCATGAGGAAGAAGTATATGTTGCACAACCGCCAGGTTTTGAGGATCCAAAATTTCCAGATCACGTCTACAGAGTCAACAAGGCCCTCTATGGCGTCAAGCAAGCACCTCGGGCGTGGTATGACACACTGAAGCAATTCCTCATGAAGAAAGGCTTCAAACTCGGTTCACCTGACCCAACTCTTTTCACCAAAACATATGATGATGAATTATTCGTGTGCCAAATATATGTTGATGATATTATCTTTGGCTGTCCTAACCAACGTTACAGTGATGAATTTGCCTATATGATGAGTGAAGAATATCAAATGTCTATGATGGGAGAATTGAAATTCTTCTTAGGTTTTCAGATTCATCAACAATACAATGGCATATTCATATCTCAGGAGAAATACCTCAAGGATGTGTTGAGGAAATTCGGCATGCAAGGTTGCAAAGGCATCAAAATTCCTATGCCCACAAATGGCCATCTATGCACTGATGAAAATGGTAAAGACTTCGACCAAAAGGTATAACGCTCCATGATTGGCTCTTTATTGTACCTATGTGCATCTAGGCCGTATATTATGCTTAGTGTTCGCATGTGTGCCCGATTTCAAGCTACACCGAAGGAATCACACCCTAAGGCTGTGAAGCATATTCTTTGATATCTAGCTCACACACCAACACTTGGATTATGGTATCCCAAGGGTTCTTCCTTTGATCTCATTGGATATTCAGACACTGACAATGCTGCCGATCGGGTGGGCCGCAAGTCAACGTCAGGCACATGTCATTTCCTCGGACGATCCTTGGTATGTTGGTACTCAAAGAAGCAGAACTGCATATCACTCTCCACTGCAGAAGCTGAGTACATTGTTGCTGGATCTTGTTGTGCTCAAGTACTATGGATGAAGCAAACACTCAAGGACTATGACATGAATGTGAAGAATGTGCCACTCTACTGCGACAATGAGAGTGCTATCAAGATTGCTCACAACCTAGTTCAGCACTCGAAGACAAAGCACATCCAGATTCGTCATCATTTTCTTCGTGACCATGTGTTGAAGGGCGACATCTCCATCGACCATGCAAGTACTGAAAACCAGGTGGCCGATATCTTCATAAAGACCTTGGATGATAAGAGATTTAGCAAGTTGCGGTGTGAGCTAAATATCCTAGAATCTTCGAATGTTCTTTGAAAAGGACACACATCCTAACACTTATGTAGACTTGATGACTTAGATGTGCAACACATGAAGTAACGTTTTTTTCAATCAATGAAGACTAACCCTCTAAGTGTGAAGAAATAATGAAGAAATTGATTCTCAGAATCCTACGTGAATTGTACGCCGTGTCTTAAATCATCTTCCTTATACGGTGGGTTACGCCACCATCCAAAGTTGAAAATCTTCAATTTGAGTTTTTCTTCATTTTTGAAATTCCTCAGTTTTTCAAATTCTTTAACTTTGCATTGTATTCACTCCTTCCGTCGTTGTTCTTCATTTGACTATATATATGAGTTTATGTCCTCTACAACATTCACTTATTGCTAATTCTTCAAGTTGACTTTTCTGCTAAGTGAATGTGATCGGACCCTTCCCCCTCTATGCTAAACTTAACCCAGTCTGTTCAAAAATTCTTCATGTGCCCTCTATGTGAAACTCGTTCAAATTCTTCATTGTGTCCTTGTCAGCTGAAGAAATTGCGAACGAAGCTTTAAAATGTCCTTATCTGAATTTTTAGCGTTTGCCGCTCAAACCGTTACGCATTCCATGATATACTTATCTATTCACCCATGATCTCACACGATCTCCACCTCTCAGTATGTGGGTGACACATGTCGCACAAATGAGAAGGGTCAGGGGCACATTCGTCCAAATTCTTCGGGCGAACAGTTTTTCACCTCAGCTATAAATACCCACTTCCCTTCCTCATTACACTTTTACTCCGCTCGACCTCTCACTCCCTCGCTCGAGCTTCTCAAGCCAGAGCGCCGCCGCTACCTCCATCGTCGTCGGTGAGGAAGAGCTTCACTGCCTCGACCTCGTCGCCGTCGTACTCGCGCCGGCCGCGGAAATCTTCCCTCCGCCGCCGCCGTAGACATCTTCTCTGCCAAGTTAGGGCGTGGAAGATCCGAGCCGACGAACTTCCAAATCTACTCTTCCAGTTCGTCGTGTTCTTCATCAAGGGTAATTAAAATTTACTTTTACCGCATTTATTCTACTGATGATTTTCATCAAATCTTCAAAAGGTGTTTATTCTTCATCCTCCACACTCTAAACACCTAGCACAAATCTTCAGCTCTTGATCTTTATCTCTAAGTGACATTTTTCTTCATGATTTCTCAATTGTGTGAATCTCACGATCCGCACAACTCTGGAACCTAAGACAAAGAGTGCTTAGTGAAATTCTTCAAGACACATCGGGTCAATTTCCTCAAACTTGTTCAATTTACAAAACCTTATAATGAGAACGCATATGACCTCTCCAAATTCTTCGCACCTATACTTTGTTCACAGGTACACATGTCTGCTGCTGAATCACTAGGTTCTCATCAACTTAACTCGTTTGCAACATTCCTCAAAGAAAAGCTGCATACTTCTTCAGAGAACTCGATTGTGCAAATTCCTCGGCTGAAGAAAATGGTAGATGGTAAAAGGCCTCAGAAGGGAGGAAAGAAGATTGAAGTTAATACTACTTTTGAGATCCCTGCGGACATCTATGCAGGGTACTGCACGCCTGATGAGGCAACTCATGGCAAGGAGACGAAGAATGAGCGCAAAGTGCGCATTCAGAGGATTGAAAGAAGATGGGCAAGAGAGTGGAGGGAGTACAGATATGTCACTCCCAAATACATGAAGAAATTCGCTCTTAATCCTCCATGCTCAAGACCTCCTCTGGCACCTGGACAAAGAGCCGATCCAACAAGCCTTAAACTTGGTGAGGATTATGCTGATGAATGAATAGGCGGCAAGCTAAGTTGGCCAAGCAGGCCAAAGAAGGAGTAAATAAATTTAATGAGGATTCTGCTGTTGCCGCTGCCGCTACTGAGGCTTCTTCAAGCAAGAAGGCTATGCCAAAGAAGCCAGCCAAGAAAGCACCTTCCTCAGCAATGCCCTCACGACCAAGTTCTTCTTCAATGCCCTCACGGCCAACCTCCTCAGTGCCCTCACCTTCGGAACCCGCGACAACTACAGCCCCGAGCTTGTGGACTTCTACATCACCCGAATCAGCCTCCAGTACAACGCCATCCTCGGGTACCCGGCCCTAGCCATGTTCATGGAAGCAACTCACCCACCCTACAACTTCATGAAGTTGTCGGGGAGCAGTGGGACCCTCACGGTGGCAGGGGACACCAAGGACGTGTTGTTGGCCTTCAAGCTTACCTTCAAGACCGCAGCAGCCGTGCAGTCAAGTGGGAAAGGGGCTACAGAGGCCCTGGGGGCTGCGCCGGCCAAGAAGAAGCAGTTGTTTTCTCAAGATCAAGCTGAGATGAAACACGTACCAGTTGACGAAGACGGAGCGTCTCGCGCCACCTTCATCATAGGTGCCGGCCTCTCCCTAGACTTCTTGCGCGCCAATAAGGAAGTATTCACATAGGAACCCAAGGACCTGGTTGGAATCTTGAGGTGGATAATCAAGCACCACCTGAGGGTGTGCCCAAACATGCGCCCAGTGAAGCAGAAGCCATGGCTGCAGTCCACAGAGAAGCAAGCGTTTATCGTCCAAGAATCCCGCAAGCTGAGGATGCCGGGGTCATCCGGGAGGTGCGGTACTCGGAGTGGCCGGCGAACCCGGTTATTGTTCCCAAGAAGTTCGGGAAGGAGCGCATGTGCGTCAACTTCACCAACCTCAACAAGGCTTGCCCTTAGGACCCCTTCCCGCTCCCGTGCATCGATCAGATCATCGACTCCACCGCTGAGTGTGATCTGCTTTGCTTCTTGGATGCCTTCTCGGGCTACCACCAGATAAAGATGGCTATGCAAGATGTGGAGAAGACGGCGTTCCTAACCCCATGTGGGGTGTACTACTACACCTGCATGTCGTTCAGACTGCGTAATGCTGGAGCCACCTTTCAATGGCTAATGCATATTGCTCCGGGCCAACAGCTTGGGAGGAATGCTGAGGCCTACGTCGATGACATAGTGGTAATGTCTCGGGAGGCAAGGACCCTGATCGAGGACCTGGAGGAAACATTTGCCAGCCTGCGCAAGGTGGAGCTGCGGCTTAACCCCGAGAAGTGTGTGTTTGGCTTTCCTCCGGCAAGCTGTTGAGTTTCTTGGTGTCACACATAGGAATTGAGGCCAACCCGGAGAAAGTCAAGGCCATAGAAGACATGAGCCCGCCACAAACCCTCAACAAGATGCAGAAGGTAGCGGGCTACGTGACCTTGCTAGGGCGCTTCATCGCCAAGTTAGGGGAGCATGCCCTCCCGTTCTTCAAGCTTATGAAGAGGAAAGGGCCATCCGAGTGGACTCCTGAAGCTGAGGCGACTTTCCAAGACCTCAAGAGATACCTCACTAGCCCACCGGTGATGGTGGCACCGCGCCCCCTCGAGCCCTTGGTGCTCTACATGGCTGCCACGCCCCACTCCGCTAGCGCCGCTCTGGTGGCGCTGAGAGAAGAGCGCTCGACCGAGGGCCCACGGCGGGGCAGCTCGGCGCCACGCAAGCTGCTGCAGCCCCAAGATGGAGCTCCCGAGTCCTCAACTGCACCACCGGACAACGTCACTCCTGAGGCCCCAGCCGACCCCCCAGCCGGCGGGGCTCATGAGGCCGTGGCTGGTGCGCCAAACAGCATGGCTCCTGAAGGCCCGCACCCTCAAGAGATACAAGACCTCGCCAGCACCCCCTCCTCGTCCAACATCATGTCTACTTTGTCAGCACAGTGCTACAGGAGGCGCGGGCATGCTACCCCATGCTGCAAAAGCTCTTGCCCGCACTCCACGTCGCCTTCCGGAAGCTGCGCCAGTACTTCCAGGGCCACCCCATCAAGGTTGTCTCAGCCTACCCACCGAAGATGGTACTACGGAGCCCTAACGCTGCCAGAAGGGTCGCAGAGTAGAACATTGAGCTGCAGGCGTTACAGCTGGAGTTCAGCACCACCAGGGTCGTCAAGGGCGCGACCCTCGCAGTTTTCGTGGCTTATTGGACTGACGCCCCTGACCGCGATATATGCGAGGATCGCTGTCGATGTCAAAACTAGTGGATCTCAGGTCGTAGGGGGTCCCGAACTATGTGTCTAAGGTCGATGGTAACAGGAGACGGGGGACACGATGTTTACCCAGGTTCGGACCCTCTCTATGGAGGTAATACCCTACTTCCTGCTTGATTGATCTTGGTGAATATGAGTATTACAACAGTTGATCTACCACGAGATCGTAATGGCTAAACCCTAGAAGTCTAGCCTATGGGATTATGATTGTCCCTTATGGACTAAACCCTCCGGTTTATATACACACCGGAGGGGACTAGGGTTGCAAAAAGTCGGTTATAGGGAAAGAAATCTCCATTTCCGAATCGCCAAGCTTGCCTTCCACGCAAATGAGAGTCTCATCCGGACACGGGAAGAAGTCTTCTGTCTTGTATCTTCATAGCCCAACAGTCCGGTTCATGTATATAGTCTGGCTGTCTGAGTATCCCTTAATCCCGGACACCCTTAGTAGCCCCTGAACCAAGCTTCAATGACGATGAGTCCGGCGCGCAGATTGTCTTCAGCACTGCAAGGCAGGTTCCTTCTCTGAATACTTTAAAGTAGACTTCGAACACAAGAATCGTGTCCGGCTCTACAAAACAAGTACCACACACAACCGTAGAGAGTATAATAGTTCAAGAGTCCAATCCGCTGCAACGTTTTGTAGCGTGAAATCACATCACTGCCCGACCATTATTCGAACCATTGTTTAGCCTGCCGCTGCATATTTTGAGGTGCAGTTTCATTGGCACATCTTGTCAAAGCAGAGATGGTGTCCCCTTATTGCGGGACTCTCATCAATACGGGCATGGGTAACCCAACCGTGCCATACGCATGGCCCTTGGGGAATAGACGAGTTTTAAGGCGAGCAGGGAGGCGCACAATTTTTACTGCCTTTATAAAGGGATAAGGCTTCACCCCTTTTTCACCCGCATCTTCTCCTTCCTTTGCCCATCCATTCTCGAGCTCCAGGGCCCAAGCTCTCGCCTTTTCTATCAAAAAAAGCACTCCAACCATGTCCGAATCCGGAGCAGGAGGCAAGTGGATGGCCTCCTCTGTCAAGGAGAAGGACATCACGAAGCTCTGGGAGGCTGGGTACCTGGCCAAGGAAATCACCCATCAGCTTCCAGCCAAGGGACAAATAGTCCCCACCCCGAAACCCCAGGAGAGGGTGGTGTTCGTCTCACACTTCGTCCGTTGGCTGGGATTCCCTCTCCACCCGTTTGTCCGCGGACTCATGTTCTACTACGGGGCTGGACTTCCACGATCTGGGCCTCAACTCCATCCTCAACATCTCGACATTTATTGTCGTGTGTGAGGCCTTCCTCTGCATCCCACCTCACTTCGGGCTATGGCTGAAGACCTTCAACGTGAAGCCGAAGGTGGTGATTGGTCAACAAGCAGAGTGCAGAGGCGCCATGGTGGGCAAGATGCCCAACGTCACGTGACCCGAAGGCTCCCTCATGGAGACAGTTAATTGGTGGCAGTCGGGGTGGTTCTACATCACAGAGCCACGCGGCACCAACTGGGCAGCGGCTCCCGCATTCCGGTCCGGAGTCCAATGTGGCTTACCTCCATGCGTCCAGAATATGATAAACAAGAGAATTAAGCTCTTCAACGTGATCTAGGTGATGCTTGTTCCCCGGATCCTTCCGTGCCAATGCCGGACTTGCCATCTATGGGAGTTCGATCCGGCCAAGCACCAGACCCTACTATATCTCTTTGGCATGACACACAAAGATATTTGGAAGGTGCTCTTCAAGGCCAACGAGGCACCGCCTCCCACGACCGAGGATCGCGGGCATGACTTGACGCACCCTCCTAGTCCGCTAACTTCTTTCATGCTTTCAAGGTATACCCTTTACTTGCATACTCGAGGAAGGCATTTAAGCCTCCCTAATTTTTTCAGGCCTGGACAGAGATGGCGGAGCGGATTAAGTGTCCGGCTCCGCTGCCCGAAGACCCGGAAGTTCCACTTCTGACAAAGATGCTGGTTCCGGTGCCTTACCAGGTGCCGGAGAAGAAGGCCAAGGGGACCAGAGGTGGTCTCCGTCTCAAGGGCACTTCGGACGCGATGTCCGAAGACGCCGAGACTCACTCCACCAAAGACGAGGATGAGGAGGAAGAAGAAAGTCATTGCTCCCCTGCAGTGGGGAGAAAGAAGAGGCCGACCTCCACACACCTGGAGGCCGAAGCGTCCCAGAAGGGGAAATCCTTCCTTTCGGACAACTCCACAGGGGCCACCGACAGCAGCTGGGAGTGGGAGCCCAAGGACAAGCGCCTGGCCAAATCATAAGTGTCCGGACACGTTCATGTATCCGACCCCTTTACTTCGTTGTTTTAATGTACTGAATTATCCCTTTGCAGTCCGACTCGGTCCACTCGCGAGCGATCCTTAACTTCGGAGGATTCGCTGGACTCAGATGCGATGGACAGCGGGACCCTTCCCTCGGCCTCCTCTCCCAAGGACATGGATGGCGCCAGGCGTCGTCCCGAAGGATCCCACGCCCGGGAGAGAATCCGGAGGCCGTCAGGGAGGCGCCGGAGGGCGAAGCCTCGGCTACCGGACACATGGGGGAGCAAACCCCCATGGATACTGACGATGGGGGCCATATCCAATTCGGCCCCCAACTGAATATAGTTCCGGAGACGTATACGGCTCCGGAATCAGGCTAGCCATCTCTTTCAAAAGAAGGCGGTGTGCCTATTCCACCGGTGGCCTCTGTCCATCCAGAGGCACCGAATAATCTGCTGGAAGCGCTGCAAGGCGCTTCCATTGTTGACGAACACCAAAGCATGCACAAGCCTTCTAACAGGCTTTGAGGTAAGCAATGCAACTATAAAAAGAATGTCATAGTATAGACAGTAGCCCCTAAGACACTGTCCAGTGTTCAAAAAGATAAGCCGGACAGAGGATCAAATAATTTTTGCAGGAGACTAATTTAAAATGTTTATGTGAATAAGCAGGTGTCGCTGATTGCTTCAACTTCTCACACTGCGGAAGTCTCCGGACTGAAGCAGAGGCTGGAGCGGGCCGAGGAAGAGCCCGGCCGCGTGAAGAAGCAGCTGGAGGACAGTCAAGGTATGCAGTAACATTGTATATATTCAGGAAGGATGAATGATTCGGGCTAACCAAAGTTCCATTTTATTTATTAGGAGCGGCAACCAAGGTGGAGGCCCTCAAGAAGGCGCTGGCCGAGGCCGAGGAGAGAGCGGCCAATGAAAAGGCCTCCCGTGAGATGCACGAGGCCAGGAGCTCCAGGACGCCACCAAGAAGTACGAGTCCTTGGAGCGTGACCTTAAGGATCAAGAGTACGAGCTCACCAAGGCCCGCCAAAGCGCACACGATGCCCGGGCTGAGGCACAAGGTGCCGTCCAGGAAATCCAGGAGGCCAAAAAAAATCGTGGCGGGTAAGGCCTTTCTTATGTAGAGCAAATATGTGAAGAAAAAGTTCCTATTACTGACCCGGATTTGGAGCTCTCTAGGGACGTTTGCAGATCTGCGGCGCAGCGTTTCTGATGCTGCGGAATTTTTTCGAGCAGAAGAGGGGAGCTCCACGGAGGCTCTATTTTGTTCACAATTTATTTTGCCAGAATACCCTATGCCGTTGAGCGATCAGCTAAAACAGCTGGTCGAACTGCACAAGGCGGCTGAGCTAGCACTACTAGGGAAAAGGCTAGCAGCAGCGCGGATTTTCAGGCTAGCAGCAGCGCGGGTGGCCGCGCTACTAATAAGGCGCTACAGCTAACTCATAGTAGTAGCGCAGCCCCAACCAGCGCTACTACTGTTGAACGATATAAGCAACGCTTTTTAGGAACGCGCTACTATTAACTAGCTGTAGCGATTTCTTCATCCCACGCTACTGCTATACCTTTCATCATTTTCCCTTCCAGTTCTCCTTTCACTTTCAGTTCTCCTTTCAAATGCTAGATACTAGGTACTACTAGTAGATATCAAATTCATAAACCATTACTAGGTACGGTAGTACTCCCTTCGTTCCAAATTACTCGTCGTGGTTTTAGTTCAAACCATGACGAGTAATTTGGAACGAAAGGAGTACTAAGATAACAATTTCATGCATAGCCAACATGCATCCTCAAGCAGTACATGGTCATATCAACGGCCATCATCATATGTAGTTCTAGATGATATTGACGACGATCATCATATGTAGTTCTAGATGATATAGCCACACACACATATGTAGTTCTAGCTAGATGATATAGCCACACACACATATGTAGTTCTAGATGATATAGCCACACACACATATGTAGTTCTAGATGATATCGAAGACAATCATCATCCTCAAGCCTGGGCGGTTGGTGTTCCTGATAGTAATTAGGATGGCCTGTCCAACACGAAGATTCTTGCCATCGAGGAATTTCTTCCACCCAACCGAGCTTAAGTGTGTGCGACCGTCCGTGTCCACGCGGTAAGTACAGGTTGTGATGGAGCCCCTTGCAGTAAGGCGTAGTCCAGCTGAGCCTTCTTCATCAGGCTCGATACCATAACTCACAGATATGCTCTTTGCCAATTTCTGAATAAGAAAAACATATCAATTAATAAGCATGTGATCGAACTCTACACTAAAACATATATATCATCGACTAGATTCCACACAACATACCATATCATTGGACTGTACACTAAGTAATTCACACTATTAATTTGCATTTGTAAGTATAACATACCATATCATGTCGATCAACAATGGTATTTGTCAAGCGGGTCACGAATGGCACCCCGACAAAGTTAGCACGTGGCGGAATTATGTCCCACAGGTTGGACACCTCCTCCTCACTCAGCCTTGTTCTTTGAGCTACGATGGCTTCATGAAGTGGGTCCTCATCATCTTCATCGAGTGGGTCCTCATTATCTTCATCATCTTCCACCAGGTTGAGATAAATGACAGCTAGCTTGGGTCTTTCTGCTCGGAAGTTGAAGCTGATCAACTCACCACCAGTAAGATGCATGCGAGCGACGAAACGGGCCCATCCATCTTCTCCAATCTGCGACATATTGCGTCCTTTCTCAACCTCCATAGTGTACGGCCCCCCAGGAGCCTCAAATGTCACAGTGTCTCCTGTCAGCTTGTTGAATTTCAACCTCACATTGCATGGGACGATCTGTGTAAACTAAGCAAAATGACACAATGCAGTAATGCCAACACTAAAAATAAAATAGTTATTACATTTCATCTAATTTCTTACCGCCGCATGACGAAACCTCGGCTGGAAGTAGATGCCGAACAGCTTGCCAGTTGCAAGGCTGCTGGCGCATCTTGACTTGCACAGTTGACATAGTGGTGGTGGTGGTGGCGCCATTCTTCCTAAAGCAATATGAGCAAAGGATTACTAAATCAACTAAATCAAAATGTTCCTAAGTCAACCAAATCAACTAGCCTACTAAATCAACTAAATCAAAATGTTCTAAGTCAACTAAATCAAAATATTCTAAGGCAACTAAATCAACTAGCCTACTAAATCAACTAAATCAAAATGTTCTAAGTCAACTAAATCAAAATATTTAAGGCAACTAAATCAACTAACCTACTAAATCAACTAAATCAAAATGTTCTAAGTCAACTAAATCAACCAGCCTACTAAATCAACTAAATCAAAATGTTCTAAGTCAACTAAATCAACTAGCCTACGAAGTCAACTAAATTATATCAACTAAATCAAAATGTTGCATATGAGAAGGAGGGAGAAGGAGGGCGACTCGAGGAGGGAGAAAAGAGTACGATGGAGGAGGAAGGCGGAGCGAGGAGGGGCCGGCCGGCGCGGCCAGTTGAGGAAGGACGGAGGAGGAAGGCGGAGCGAGGAGGGGCCGGCCAGCGGCGAGTGGAGAGGGAGGATGGAGGAGGAGGCCGGTACCGAGTCCAGCAAGGAGGAGGAGGTGACGGCGCGCGGCACAGACGGAGGAGCGGCGACGGGGGCGCGCGGCTCACACGCGCGGAGGAGAGGGGCGACGGGGGCGCGCGGCGCAGATTTAATTTGAGTGGCTGTGTGTGAGTGGATCCGAAGGGAGGAGATTTGGGAGATGGATGGCTTAGCAGTAGCGCTCTTCAGCAAAACACGCTACTGCTAAGCTATCTAGCAGCAGCGCTTTTCACAATAAAGCGCTACTGCTATATGTCAGCATGCAAAAATACACATTGATCATCAACGATCTTTTTGTGTACAATCTGATTTGACAATATGAGTCCTCACCGGTTTAGGAACAGGTGAAGACTCATATTGCAGCCACAAATTCTACACATAGAGTTCAATGAAGATCAAGTGCTTGTCAAAGTGTGAGAAGTAACATATTTAAGGTGGTAGAAACTCTCTTCACGGAGCGAGGTGGGACTAAATTTTTGTAGGAAACTTAGTAGTAGCGCTTGTCTGGGAAATGCGCTGCTACTATGCCACGTAGCAGTAGCGCACGTAGTATTAACGCGTTGCTGCTATAACTAGCCTCGCGGCGGCCTCGTAGGAATTATAGCAGCAGCGCGTCTTTGGGTGGACGCGCTACTGCTATATTTGTATCAGCAGCGAGTTTCAGTTGTCCGCGCTACTGCTAGTTAGCAGCAGCGAGTTATTTTGAGGCACGCTCCTGATAAGATTCTGTGTATAGGCTTTTCCCTAGTAGTGTAGCCATGAAGGATTTGATAATCCGGCTATGGCCTGCTGAAGCCATCCCCAGCAGCTACTTCAGGCTCGTGAAGCGGCTTGTTAACGCCTGCCCACGGCTAGATGCCATTAAGTGGTCGGTCTGCATTGAAGGTGCGCAGATGGCCTTCGCCCGAGTGAAGACGCAAAGGGGGAAGATGGACGCTGTGAAGGTTGCGACCGAGGGGCTACCCACAGGCAAGGAGCACCGCACGCCCGAACTTTATATTGATAATGTCCTGGAGGGGTCCCGCATCGTAGCGGAGCGGTGTGCAAAGGATGTTATGTTTCCCTGAATACATTCAAGTTATCCTATCATGTAATATGAAACAAGATCGTTATGTGATATAATGCTTGTTATTTAAAATTTTACCTCCTGTGCGGCCATATTGTGAATTCTAAGAGTTGGCTAGTCGCCGGCTTCTGCCCCCACATAGATAGTACAGGGGTGTTCTAGATAAATCTAAACACTCTTTACTCCAAAGTTTGGTCCTTAAAGGAGGTGTTTAGCACAACGAACAAGGTAATCGGACTATACGGCTTTATCACCCGCACTTAGCCATACGAGTTTGACAACAAAAATTTAGGCGCAGCCCCCATTGTTCAGATGTCCGAACTTGGGGCACTATACACGCCTGATCGGATTAAAACTGATTTATCGCGTAATGCGGAAAGAATCGCTAAAGATTTGTAACCTCTCGAACAGCTGACCGGCTCTCGCCGCATCATGACAGTCAGTTTTCGACTTTCTCTACTGAGGTGCTCATCCGGAAGAACCGGGCACAATCGCATTAGTTCTCCCTTGACTACCCTAGCCGATATAGCGGAACGTAAGGTAGTAAGCACAGGAGTCGGGCAACCCAACTATTGACCAAAGACATGATTCGGAGCCGATGCATATAATGCTATAAGTTCGGGATGCCGAACTATACTGTAAAAGTGTTCGGACTTTATTGCTCTATTGTGGGGTATGATGAAGCCCCTAGCGAATTAAGACGTACCATAGTGTACGGGTGCAATTTATGAGAATATCAAGAAAAAAGGAAAATAAAGTAAAAGGATAATGCCACATAAATTGGGCCGCAAACCATTTTCCACTGTTGTTTGATTAATACGTCAAGGCGTATGTGTACAAGTAATGCGATAAGCAAATAGGGCTATTTGACATGCCACGACCGAGGGCGAGCTACGTGCGGGTTTTTTAAAACAGGTATAATGATCGTTAGCAGAGACCACCTGGGGGTTCACTTGTACGTCAAAGCTTCTTGCCTTCTTGGTGTATCCGTCCCTTGATAGGTCCGATGATCAGGTCTCCAGGAAAGGCCTTGGGAAGAGAAAAGCCTGAAATGAAGAAGAAAAAGTGAAGGTATGCGGGTCCAGGAGCGGTTGAGCCACATTATGGTACATGATCTAGCTGTGCCTCTGGACGAGCTGGACTATCCTGCCGCAGAGTAGCACTACTAGGGAAAAGCCTAGTAGCAGCGCGGGTTTTAGGCCTATCAGTAGCGCGGGATAGCTGTAGCGCGCTTCATAGAAGAGCGCTGCTGATATTATCTGCAGCACTTTTTACAGGGAAGCGCTATTGGTAAGGCGGCGCTACTGCTAACTTTATTAGTTTTTTTCTGCATATTTGTTTTGTATTTGAATAGGCTTCATACAATAATCTTTAGCATATCATACACATAAAAATGTAATCATAGCGTATACATACAACTAGTCTCATCAAATCATATCATTACCATAATCATCATCCAACACAAAGTGGTCTCTCGTCATCATCTCGAAAATAGCAATACAAGTCTCGATTACTTGTAAACATATCATCATCCATCTAAACAATGATATACGCGAGAAGAGCTATCACTTTGAGTGAGAGAGGAACTATGCAGTACATGAGTTCGTATCCCTCTCTCGCATTAGCGTGAACCTAAACTAACTACTGCCTGTCGCTCGGAAACCGGAAACCGGTACACCTGGGCCTGACACTCCGGCCACTCGTTGTATATATACTCCTGGCATAGCACATCTTCGCCATCGATGATCAATGCACCTGCATCGTCACATGAGTCGGTGATATGCAACATATATAGTTGAGCAACAAAAAGAGATAGACTTGGCAAAAGTAGAAACAACATATGATAAGCATAAATAACAAAGTTCATCATACCCAAAATGCCCTAACTAGAGTTATCTTCGCTAGTCGAGGAGGAGGACGGTTTAATTACATCACAAATAAAGTTTCGCCGTGCATAACTAAAAGTTTTGTCATACAGAAAGTATGGACTAAACGGACACATTGTCATGTATCGACAATCACTCCAACATGCCGTGCCATCCATCCATGTCAGGGAGATAGTCCCGGAGCTTAGTGAAAGGCTTCATGTCGAGACGTTGAGAGGCTACCCATGTTCGGATGTCTTCCCGCGACATTTGTGCTTCTCCGAAGAACATCCCTATTTTTCCGGCGACCTCCTTCATGATGATTTGGGCAAGTTCGCGCTGGAAGTTATAGAACTCAGCTCGAAGTCGATGATCCTCGATATCTCCTACATCCTTTGCCCATTGCAGAATATGGGCATCGCCGGATATAGGTGACATGCGAAGGTTCTGGTGATCCCGTCTATACGCCAGCATGTGGTGTAGGACATAGAATCCATCACTAAGAGAATCGCTCGGTTGCTGGATGCAGCAAAAGTCGGTCTTATGGCTGAAGGCGAGCCTGCCGCCCCTTCTCTTCTTGTCCTTGACCTCTCCACCCCGTGCTTGGTAGTAAAACATAGCACTGTCGAGAACATCCTTGATGTGGGTGTAATCCTTTTTGTGAATGTTCTTCGACGAGTCCAAGTAAAGAGCATGGGAGTATCAGGGGTAGAGGATGATGAGGACGCGCGTCTACCGCTGCGCGAAATAAGTATACCTCAAATTAATTAGCTTCCACCGTGCAAATGAATGATTGAAATCAAAGGAAGGATAGCCGCGTGGATGACTTACATGGGATGATAAGGCAGGAGAATCGCCTCCTTGTCCTTATTGGCGAGCATGAACCTGACGATGTATACCCTCGCGTATTCACAGTGCTTTGCGCAGACTCCCAAGAAGCCCTCGTGCATGTAGTACGGGACAACGACATAGATATGAGGTATCTGCTCAATCCCGATGATGTAGTTCATGTGCAAGGCATAAAGGCGAACAAACGTAAAATCCAGCTTCTTCACGTGAAACATGTCAAATATGTAATCGGATCGAAGAAAGAACTTATCTGCGGGGAAGCAGTCGACGTATGACATTTGCCGCAGAATGTTAACCACGTAGAGGGGGTATCCTGGATCTTTCGAGGTGATGAGGCCTTTCTCTATCCGCAGCACATCATCATGAAGTGTCCTTAGATCGACGAATCTGGCCCCTAGCGCTCTTGCAGGTAGGATTGGTTGACCGGGGATATGCCATTTATCCGAATCGGGGATATCTATATGGTCCTGAAGCTGAGGCTGATGAGGCGGCTGGATCATAGAATCACCTTGTTTGCCTTTCCTCGCTCTCTTCCTAGACTTCTTTACTACCAGAAGGTCATCCATAATACGTTCAGCCTCCGGAGACGGCAATTCAGGCACCGACTCATGACGCTCTAACCCTGAGTAGGCGCCAGTATAGACATACTGGTGAGTGCCATCGTCATCCTCATCCTCATCCATGGCGACGTCATTAGCGACTAATGGAGCCACCTCCTTACCCCATTCGCTATCACCCAACCCGACACCCAATGCTAATTGGGTAGGTGGGGTGTTGATGTTCATACCTTGTTGAGGCTGCGTGCTCGTGGGTCTACTCCCGGCCGCCTCCAGACGAAGCAGACTCTTTGGCAACAACAGGACCCACCCATTGCAACAATCACCAAGCCGCCGCGGGGTCTCGTAGTCATCCCCCACTAGTATCAGATGAGGCAAATTCTCATGGCCCGGTTTGTCACTGCCCACGGATACCTTGAAGACGTTCGGGGTGATCGGCCGGCTATGGAACAATGGTTCCTTCGTCTCCATTATCGTCGCCTTCCCCACGTCCACCTTCTGGTCGCCGTTGGTGTACAATATGGTGCACGGGGTTTCGTCGGCCTGCAAAGAAAAGTCTGCGACGTGAGACATCCGAAAGGCAAATAAAATAGGAGATTATACATTTATTGAAGGGGGTCGGTGTGACAGATACCGTGAGGGTGTCGAGCTCAGCCAAACACGAAGCACCGCCGATTACGTCCGGTACCGGAGCCGGTGCGGGAGCCGGTTTATTTGAAAAATCAGTTTTTTTTCAGTTACTAAAGAATAAAACCAATAAGTTCAATTCGAAATAATGAAGAAGTTTGAAGTTTCTAACAAAACTCCAATTTTCACATTTATAAACATACACAAAACAAGTTCAAATAAAAAAATTAGAGCGGTTAGATGTCTATAAAAAACTCAAAAAATTCCCTTACTTAAAGTGAAACATAGAGAAGTTCAAATTGATAATAGCCTGAAGTTCACGTACTGCATTGTGTCTGTTTTATGAGAGAGAAAAAATAAAAAGAAAAACTCAAAAAAATTGTTGCTAGAATTTCAAGTGGTCGCCCCGGGGGAGTTCAAAATAACTTGTGAGAGAGGTTCACAATGTATTTACATGTGCAAAAACACAAAAAAATCTTATAAGCTCTTTTATTAAGGAAGATACACTCGCCAGGAACAATGTTACGGGTTTGGGATGTATTCAAGCGTAGGCTGTGAAGGCAGAACCGGACCTTCTAAACAAAGTTACGATTCCCGAATTGGAGTTTCCTGCGTCCACCGTCGGCTACCCGAAAGACATTGTTAGGGGTCCTGTTGTCACCATCCATGGCCCAGCTAAAGGAATAGCATGGTTCCCTACCGTGCGTCATCTGGGGAACATTGTTATGCAAAACATTGTTACCGACTTTGCATTGCGGATATCAAACATTGTTACAGACCTTGCATTTCAAATAGGAAACATTGTTACCGACCATGCATTGAGAATAGAAAACATTGTAACCGACCATGACTTGCGAACAAAAAACATTGTTATGGACCCAGCATATTTACATAAGCCTGGTCGTAGAACAATGTAACGGACCAGAGGTAGTACCGGGACAAGCATCAACACAGGAACATTTGGACTACCTGCTATTTGTGAGTGACTTAGATGTTCAAATGGAAAAAGAAAGTATTTCAAATAAACCAAGAAGTCCGAATTATAAAAATAGAGAAGTTCAATATTTATAAAAAAAGACAGGTTCTTCTTTGTTACTAAAGAATAAAATTAAATGAGTTCTGATTAAAATAAAAGGAGTAGTATGATATTTACGGAAAACTCAAATTCTTTTCATTTCTAGGAAAAATAAATGTGTGAGGTTCAATTTAAAAAAATGTTTGATGCTTATTTGAAAACATATTTTTTCTAAGAATAAGACTAAGAACTTCAATTGAAAATAATAGAGAAGTTCAAAGTATATAAAAAACTCAGATTTGTTGTAAGAAGTTCACGTGCACCTCCATGCACGGTTCAGAATTTATATTACGGGGCGTCCGACCTCCAATTACATGTTTAAAATGGCAAAAATGATGTCCGACCTTCAATTGCGTATAATTCGACGTATACACAAAAATGCGACAGAAGTTCATACTGAATGAGAAGTTCAAGTGCTGCAAGGAATGCATTTCAGGTGAGAATAAAAGTATAGAAAAATAAAAGTTTAAAAAGTTAGTTGAGAGAAGTTGAAGGGCTCTTTCCTGGGGAGTTCAACAATTCTTGCGAGAGAGGTTCAGCTTGTATTTCCATGTTCGATTTTTTCTGTATAAAAACCGAATACAACACCATTTTTGGCAATTTTTGGCAATTTTAAAAACAATAAAAAGGTGAAGTTCAAATTGAAATAACAGAGAAGTTTAGAGTTTATTAAAACCTAGGATTTACCTGTTCAAAAAATAAAAACACAACGCCATTTTTGGCAATTTTAAAAACAACTCATAAACGAAAAAATGGTTGCTAGAAGTTCAAGTGCTCGTCGAGGAAAAGTTCATAAATTCTTGTGAGAGAGGTTCGTCGTGTATTTAGATGTCCAAAAATACATTAAAAATGTTGTTTTTTGTGTTTTAAAATAATTCTCTCAAACCAGAGAGAAGTTCAAAGTGATAACAACCGGAAGTCCACGTACTAAACGGTGTGTATTTCATATAAGAAAAATATAATAAAGTGAAACAGAGTGAAATTCAAAACAGACATGCCCCAGAAGTTCAACTACTTCACGCAGTGCAAAAAATAGCATGTCAAAAAAAGGACGTCAAAAATTAGAGTGAAGTTCAAACATACATGCCCGAGAAGTTCAACTACCTCACGCAATGCATTTCCATTCACGATGAAGGCAGAAATCATGATCTCGTCGTTTTCTAGTTTACTTCAAAACGGCAGGAATATCATTTGTTTAGGTTCAAGTCCTCGGTCGGAGAAAGTTAAAAAAGTACTATGAGAGAGGTTTGTACAAAAAGAATATCATTTGTGTAACACTGACAAAAATGGATGGGAAAATTACAAACAAAAATATGTCACGGAAGTCCATCGTGAAAACAGCAGGAAGTTCAACTACTACACTCAATGAATTTCACAAGAAAATTTTTAAAACCGTCGCGAGTATGAAAAAATGATCAACACGGAAAAGCTGCGTGTTTATAGCAGCTTTCCATCGGTATATCACTTGCTTAATTCCGGTGAGTGAATGAAGAGCGACGAGCAAAAAAAAAGCACGTGAAAAATAGAGTGAAGTTCAAGCAGAACTGCCACAGCAGTTCAAGTACTTCACGCGATGCATTTTCGACGAATCTATTTCGCGATAAAGGCAGAATGAGTGATCTCGCCATTTTTGAGATTACTTGAAAATGGATGGGATTCAACAGCATGAAAAAGTTTCAACAGTATATTATTTGCCCCGTTCCGATGAAGTTTGTAGAAATTACGGCGAAAATACGTTTTTAGCTATTTTCAAAATCAATTTTATACCGTAATGAATTTGGAGAAACAATATATACCAAAAAGTTTTGCATTTGTTTAGGCTTTCCAATGCCGTGTCATTTGCTACATTCGGATGTATGATTAAAAAAAGAGATCAAAATACAAACTTGGTAGAACTTGTACCGTTTTCTAAATTAATCTTAAACCAATCAAAATTAGAAAAAACTTTCCATATGAGAAAAAAGTGCATTAGGCGTTTAGAAATGACATCGAAAATACGAACTCGGTTCTTCGGTTTGCGAAATTTTACGATTTTCCACATTACTCTTTAACCATAGGGAATTAGAAAAAACATTAAGCATGTGGAAGGAGCAGTTTTACAGCAGCTTTCCAACACCATATTATTTGCCTCATTCCGATAAAGGTTTAGAAATGCGATCGACAATACGATTCATGTTTTTTGTATGAAGAAAAAATGGTTTTCAAACTTCTCTTAAACCACTTACATTTTGCCAAAAATTTATGTTGGGTTATGATATTGGTGTCCATAGCTTTCCAACGGTATTCTGCCCCATTTGGGAAATGTTGATGGAAGTTCAACCTAGCACTAGGGGAAGTTCAAGTCGAACAACCCAGGTAGTAAAATTGCAAAAAATGCAATTTCATCACGACCCGAGAGCAAAATCCGCCAGCCAGTGAGATTTCTATTTAAAACAGGTATTTAGTTGCTAAAAAATGTTTCCAGATTACACTAACATCATATAGAACACTACTAACCAGAACAATTTGCGGGGGAAGCCACGGTTGCAAAGATAGCCCGAAGGTCGGGCTCGTACAGAGGGAAGTTCAGGTGCGTGTACAAACGAAAATACGTCACAAAAGTTCTACGTGAAAACAGCATGAAGTTCAACTACTACGCTGAATGAATTTGAGATGAAAACTTTTTAAAATCGTTGCGAGTGTGAAAAAATGATCAACACGGGAAAGTTGCGTGTTTAAAGCAGCTTTCCATCGGTATATCACTTGCTCAATTCTGGTGAGTGGTGGAGAGCTAGGAGCAGTGGATTGAGATATACAAGCAAAAAAGCACGTGAAAAACAGAGTGAAGTTCAAGTACACGTGTCTAGAAGTTCAGGTTCTTCACGCGGTGCATTTTCAAAGAATGAGTTTCGCGATAAAGGCAGAACGAATGATCTTGCCATTTTCACAATTACTTGAAAACGGCTAAGAATAAGAGAAAACCATCAACATGAGAAAGTTTCGCATTTTCCGTAGCTATTCAGCGGTATATTATTTGCCCCATTCCGATAAAGTATGTCGAAATTATTTCAAAATACATTTTTAGCCATTTTCCAATTTGACTTAAAAGTGTACGGAATTAGGAGAAACAATATATACTAAAAAGTTTCGCATTTGCCCAAGATTTCCAACGCCGTATCATTTGTTGCATTCGGACGTACGGTTAAAAAATTAGCTCGAAAATACGAACTAGGTGGAACATGTACCCTTTTCCGAATTACTTTTAGTCCGTTCCAAATTAGAAAAAACATTTAACATGAAAAAGTAGCGCATTTTTACAAGCTTTCCAATGCCATATCATTTGCCTCAAATGGATTAGCCGTTTATAAATTACATTGAAAATACGAACTCGGCTGTTCGATTTGCAAAATTTTACGATTTTCAAAATTACTCTTTAACCATAGGAAATTAGAGGAAACTTTCAACATGTTGAAGGAGCGGTTTTGCAGCAGCTTTCCAACACTATTATTTACCTCATTCCGATAAATGGTTTAGAAATGCGATCGAGAATACGATTCATGTTGTTTGTGTGAAGAAAAAACGGTTTTCAAAACTGCGCTTAAACTGCTTACATTTTCCCAAAAATTTAATTTGGGTCATGATATTGGTGTCCATAGCTTTCCAACGGTATATGGCAAGCACCATTTGGACACATTTTAGCTGAAGTTCAACCTAGTACACGGGAAAGGTCAGACGCATTACTCGGGAAGTTCATGTCGTGATCAGAATATTATTCTGATCTCGTGATCAAAATAGTGTTTAGATATATATATATATATATATATATATATATATATATATATATATATTATGAATTCCATTTTCTATTATTTTTGTATACTAATTTGAATCTAGCTGTTATCATCCACATATACAAAATGAAAAGCGTATATACACACAATGGAAAACAGAGTACACACATTGAAACAGAGCAATAAACAGAGCAGTACTATGATTGTTGTGAATACATAGCTATCTACGTTGAAACGACTTTTCAAAATAAAACACGTCCATGAGACCATGCCCTGCAGCGCTTGCCTATGGTAGCTCTTGGCTCTGCCTGAACTCGTGTAGGCGTTCGTCCAAGCGGTTGACACACTCGTGAAGGCCTCTGCCCACCCCTGGTGAGGAATGGGGGCACTGACGGGACGTGCACAAAACTGCGACGCCGTGTCGACAACAGGCAAGCGCCGATGGATCCGCTCTTGATGTGCGGCACGCCGCGCCTCTCTCTGTGGCGCTCCAACGGTCTCGCCGTGCTGCGAGCTGCAGCGTATCGGCGCGGACGCGCATAGCTTGCTCTGTGGCACGCCATCGATCATGTTGTGCGGCGAGCTGCAGCCTGTCGGCGCTGACATGCCTATCTTGATCCGCGGCGCTCAAGCGCCATGCTCCAAAGGTCTGCTCAACCTTGGCGATGATGTGCATCACAACTTTGTCCATCGCGTTGCCAGGGAGCGCCTCGGCCTCGACGGGCCGTGGTGCCTACTCATTTTCCTCGTCGACGAGGTTGATTGCAGAGGCGACACTTTGGTTGGTTGGCATACTTAGAAAAGGTGCATGTGCTACAGGCTGCGCTTGTCGCCTCCATGCGTCGCGCGCCGCCTATGCGCAATATTGCTGGATGGCGGGAAACACATGAGGAAATGGCGGGAAACAGCTGCGTGTTCATAAAACGCCATCAATTAATGGAAACTTAGCATAGAAGGAACATCGAGCTAGAACAAGAAGTAGATGATGATCAGATGAACACGGACCACACTAGGGAACCCGTCGGTGATGAATTCATCAATCCCAAATGGTTGAATACTAGCAAGCATTTGCCCACAACACACACGGCCTATTCCATCACAAACAGGTCGGATGGATCAACTGTATGCCACGTATCGCACATTGTCAAAAAGTAATGAAGTAGATCTTCTTTAACATGTGTTAAAAAATATAAAACAAGGACCTCGAGGTTAAATTAACTCATGGGATGAGTCGTATCAGTCATTTAATTTGACAGATATGACCCATCCTATCACTTAGTTTAACATGAACACAACTTCCCATCCAGTCACCGATCTGATGGCTGATCCATCCTGAGCACACTTAACTTGAGAGCTTTCTTACATGAGCTACTGGTGGAACAGCTAGTCCTTGCTGATAGGATGCCCTCTTCGCATCCCTATGGCGTATCCAGATAACTGTCCGTCCCCCAATGGCCAATAGATATTGTGTAGACAGAGCAATCACATACAACTTACTATAAGCAATCGTCTGTGTTATTATCGATCTTCGCACACATTTCTGATTACAGACCTGTTTGCCGCGTATCACACACATCTTGTTATATTGAACCATTTTTGCTCTATTGTCTCAACGCAAACAGTTCATCCGAGTGAACCTCATGTCGTATATCGCACACACCTTCATCTGGCTGCCCGTTTCTTTTGTGTTGCCTAATCACAAATAGTTCATCCGAGTGAATCGTATGATGTATATCGCACACACCTTCATCTGGATGCTCGCTTCTTTTGTTCCTCCTCGTCGCAAACAGTTAATTGAGCTGAACCGTATGCCCTGCATCGCAGACGCAACTAAAATCTGAACCGTGTTTGATGCATCCTCCATGGCAAATGTTTTGCACCTTTTTTGATGGTTATTTTACACCACCGTTTGCGATTATGGCATTGCACATAGTTTCGTCAAAGGGTCTCCGATTGTAGTGTCGCGTTAGCAGCAACCTGCAGTAGTGGTGTGTAAATTGCAGCTCCCCCGGCAGTCCCGGAGCTTCTGCGGTGAACTTTTTCCAAACCATGCTAGACAAAGAAAACAATTAGTTGATATCAGGAAATGAAAAAAGCTGCCGATATGGTGCGATAATGATCGATTTTACTTACTTCTTGAGAATTTTAGTCATAGCCGCATACTCCTCAGGATTTTTTTGTTTCGAGTCTAAGACGGTTACTACTCCCTGGTCAAGCTTAATCTCTAGAAGAATAAAGTGGAAGCTGTGCACGCATGCATAAATCATCAATTACATTACTATAACCTTGAGTAATAATGGAAACCGAATATGCACAAGATAGTAACACTCACTTGAAGTTGTAAGGAAAGAGTATTTTCTCTTTGTTTCGATTTTGAAGCAATGATCGTAGCAAGTTGGACTCGGTTTGTGTGGCATCAGATTTAAACATCCATTCATCTATGAGATTTGTGTTAATAAACCCAATATCATAGATTTGCGCTTTTCTGCATTCGACGATCTTCAATCTGCATAATATAGTGAGGATAATTATATATACATGCAATGAAAGAGCTGAACTATATATAGAGACTTAATTACAGAACTAGTACTTACAGACAGTAGCAAGTGAAGATTGTTTTATCGAGGGACTTTTGATTGCAAAACTGGAAGAACTCCTCGAATGGAACAAACAATAGATCAATTCCAACGAGGTCGTGCTCCTCTTTAACTCTCACTGTCAAAGTATCCTTCCCAGGCTCACTGCAGGTTTTCATGTACCACTCATGGAATCTTTGCATCATCGTTGTTAGAGGAGGATGACCAGGTTTGACGAGAGGCTTCCCTCGTATTTCAATTCGTCCACCTCCATTGTATCAAAATGTGCATCGTCGGGTAGGTAATCTGCAAGATTGGTACCGGGCACCATCCCCAGATGATTAGCGACGATATCGCTAGACACCTTGTGCGGGGGGCATGATTGGTTCGCTTGTTCGCCGAGCTGGGGAATTTTTTCCCACTTCTTCATTTTGCTAACCTTCGATCACTGCAAGTACTTCCCGACCGCTCCGCTTCAATATATGTCCTTTCAATAATTGCTCATAGTTGGTTTGCGACAGAGACGGTGCTGGTTGCTTCGGGGCATCGATAGTGCGCTGAACTTTCATGGAATCTATCCTCTCCTCCGGAGGTGGATGTTTCATAGCTCTTCGCGTTTCAAAGAAGTCCCTCACTTTGGCTTCACAGATCTTCGCGTTTTCCTCCACAGTCCTCTCGTATGGTAACTTCTCTAGAGGCTTGAGAGATGGACCGAATCTGTATTGCCTCCAGCCTATGGCTGTACTGCTAGACGCCAGAGTAGCCAGAGCAGCGGAGGCTATCTTCCTTCGTTGCTTACGAGGCGGAGAAGGAGGCAGAGTGCTACGACGTGCCGGAGCAGCCGGAGCGGCGGCAACTGTCTTCCGCTGTTGCTGACGAGGCGGAGGAGGAGGGAGGTTGCTCGAATGCGCCGGAGCAGGCGGAGAAGGAGGCGGAGTGCTCCCACGGGCCAGAGCAGCCGGAGAAGGAGGCAGAGTGCCCTGATCACTCGCTGGAGGAGGAGGAGGAGGAGGCGGAGTGCCCTGACTCGCCAGAGGAGGAGGTGGAGGCGGAGGCGTCCAGTTCGGAAGTTTGATGTACTCCTTTTGCCATAGACATGGAGTCTTCAAAGCAAGACCCAGCTGAGTCTCCCCTTCACCGGTAGGGTGGTCAGGCTCGAGCTCCTCAAATCCCTCTGTTATTTCATCCACCATCACAACAACATAGCTTCGGGTTCAAGACGTGCAACAGAGCCAACAGCCACCTTGACTTTGAGGTTCTGCCATTGCGTCATAAGGTGGCAATCTTGAGCCTTCGTGATAGCATCCACGGGGTAGCTAGGAGCCGTGAAGTCAGGCTGCTGAAGGAGCCTGGTGGAAGCCACGCTGGTTCTCCGCTGAGATGGCGGGGTATCTTCTGGGGTAGCTCCGGCAGGTCGCTGGCTGTGAACTGCATGTTCCTGTGGCGCTCGTATCCTTGCATTCGCTTTCTGCAGTTCGGGCTGCTCCAGTTTCCTCTTCCTCTCCCGGGTTTTGTAACCGCCTACACCGGGAAACCCAACCTTCCACGCAACGAAGCCTGTCGTGCCCCGTGTTCGTCCAGGATGCTCAGGATTCCAGAGGGCCTCTGTGAGCTTGCCGTTCTCTCTGTCGGTAACGAACGTCCCTTGCTGCGCTGCAGCGATATACTGCTGAAGCTTCTTGATGGGTATTTCAAGTTGCTCGTCCGTCCAAATGCACTTCCCTGTTTCAGGGTCCAAAGTTTCCCCAACACCGAAGAACCAAGTCCTTGAATGGTCTGGCCAGTTCAATGTCTCTGGTTTGACCCCTTTAGTAATGAGGTCATTCTCAGCCTTGTCCCACAACGGACGGGCTTTGGGTAGCCACCTGACCCCGTGCGATGGTGATGCTCCTTCTTTGTAGAATTTATCTTGTTTGTCGCTGACATCTTCTTACTCTTCTCCGATGTCTTGTAGGCCATAAATGCGGGCCAATGATCTCTTATCTTCTCAAATCGACCGGTGAATCCTGGAGTCTTCTCTTTGTCGACAAATGTTGATTTTAACTCACTAGTCATTGACATGTGCATCTGCACGGCCTAGCTATTATATGTATGGATGATTAGTATTAATAGTATATTAACATGTCAAATGAAAGATTTATCCAAATGATGATAAACTAAAATAAACGCTTATAAGCTTCATTTTTGAAAGAGTGCATCTGTTTACCCATTTATGTTGCAGAAACAACCATTTATGGTGTGAATGAAGCCTTCCTAGCATAGTCACATGTGAATTTTACACCACCAAAATCTATGTTTGTATGTGAGGGATACAAAAATTTAAAATACATGAAAAATCAGCTTATGTTTTGATACTTTTCTGGCCATTTTTTCTTTTTTTGCAGGGTATAACATAACATATTTTTTAGCGATTTTTCACAGTCGCTTAGAGCACACGCATACTCTTGTGTGAGAAAAAAATCCCTTTTTTCTGGAACTTTTAAGCACCCGTTTCTGGCATTTAAAAAAAGTGTTCACCGGCAACCGAGCTCTAGAAATCAGTTTTATGATATCTCGTAGCTATTCAGGAGATATTTCAGTATGTTTGTATCTGATTTATTTTATTTTAGCTTGTCTTCTTTTCTATGATGGGGATAAAATTTTCTTTTCCAACATGCATGGCTCAGTTTTTCTAAAAACGGCCTTTGTTTTTAAACAAACGTGACCCTGATGGCTCTTTATTTGTACAGATCTTCTTTCTTTCTTCAAGAGATACGAGGGTGCAACTGAAAAAATAGGAAGGTAGTTTTTTCATGGGTGTAGGGTTGTGCGGTCCTTTTTTGGCATGGGGCATGAAGATATATTTTTGGGCAACGCTGGGCGCCGGTGCGCCGGCCCAACTTTGGGTCGGTCAGCCCCTAGCCGTTAGATGTATTTCACGTGAGCCGTCTGATCCTTATCTTCCTCCCATCCAATCGTCTTCTACCTTCGTCCAAATACAGAGAGACACAATGCGTTGATTTTGAGCCGCCGCCGGCTGCCCCCGCTCGGGTGTGCTATAGGTGGCTCGCCGTCCGTGTCCTGCGACTCAAGGCGCCTCGCCGCGCTCCCGCGGTTGCAGCACCCCGACCAGGCCGCACCCTCGCAGTGCATCGTTCCGCCGCCCCGAGGTTGTAGCTCGCTGCGGCCGCCATTGTTGCTCCATCCCGACCTATGGGCTACAGCTCTCCCCATGCTGATTGCAACACCGCGCCGCCCGGCTGGTACACACAAGATTTTCGTTGTTCATAGTACCTCCAGCAACCTCGCCATGCTTCTCAGTTTGCTTGTAGCACCATGGCAGCTATGAAAATGGGTTGTAGCAAATTACAACGCCGGTTGTAGCAAAAAATGAAGACATTTGAAGCAAAAACGTTGTCAACGTCATCGTGGGTCGCAACTAAGACATCAATGTTGAAGCTTTTTCCATTGCCGGATGTAGCTTTTGTTACAGCCGGTTGCAGCTTTTCATAGTAGTCCATAGCTTCTATCATCTATAGTTGAAACTTTTTCCATCGCCTGTTGAAGCTTTTTTCGTCACTAGATGAAGCTTTTTTTGTCACCGGTTGAAACTTTTCTTCCTCGCCCATAGCTTCCGTCGTATACGGGTTGAAGCTTTTTTCATAGCCGGTTGAAGCGTTTGTCGTCACCGGTTGTAGCCTTTTTGGGCATCGGTTGTAGCACCGGGCATCTCTCTGATTCCAGCACAAAAAAATTGGCTTCGCCGTCGCCGTCCCGCAGCAGTCCCCATGGCCACCAGCGCCTCCGCCTGCAGCACCAACTCGAGGGCCTCCCGGCGATGCAGCACCACCGGCGGAACCATGCAGCATCCGCTGGTGCGAGGGAGAGCAAGTGACATCATCTCTCCACGACGGCGATGAGCAGCTTGGCTGGTAGACAAGATGCTCGTAGAAGCACAGGGGGAAGAAAGTTGCTCGCAGCATCTGGTGGGCATCCTCAACGACGGCGGCCGGTGGGCACCCTCCATGAATGAAAGAGGGAGAGGGGAAGGAGGAGGTCGCTCGGGGGAGAGAAGAAATCTCGTGTGTGGCCAGAAACTCCTGCAAGGGGATAAGGATGTGAGACGTGATGCGAGCCACTTGATCTAATCGCATCAGACGGCGCGGGATGGACCGGCCGAGCGTTCGGCCGGTCTGCCGTACGCAAACATTTCCCTATATTTTTTAGATTGCCAAGAAGAATTTTTAGTTGCATGTGTCGCTTAATTTTTCTTTTGCATGGAGATGGCACATACTTGAACTATGACGTGGGTTTGAGGACTCGTTTTTTTTTTTTTTGCATGGAGAAGGCACGTGCTTGTAACACGGAGGTGGGGTTTGCAGACTCTTTTTTTTAGCACGGTTTGAGGACTTCTATCTAATCTTTTTTTCCTGGGATCTAATCTATTACGTACATGGTGAGAACTCTTTTCTCTTTTTTTAATGGGAGAACTCTTTTCTCTTCTCTTTTTTTTTGCATGGAGAAGGTACGTGCTTGTAACATTGATGTGGGGTTTGCATACTCTTTTTTTAGCACGGTTTGAGGACTTCTAATTAATCTTTTTTTCTGGGATCTAATCTATTGCGTACATGGTGAGAACTCTTTTTTCCTTTTTTTTGAGAGGAGAACTCTTTTCTCTTTTGTTACGTACATGTGGGCTTATTTCATGTACGTGGTGTCCTTTAAATTTAGCAGGGCCTTCAAATAGATCTTGCTTGTTCAATTTTTAATCTAATGCTTAAATTTATTTGGCTGATGTGGATTAACGTGTAGGCTCAAAAGGTGCCTCCAATTAGTAAATATAAGATTCTTTCACCTCCTGAATAGATCTACCATCTTCTTAAGAGCATGAGCCTTGACCAATGGCTCTATCACTGGCTTATCCAGATCCTCCTCTAGCGGTAGGGTGAAATTTGCCTTCAGCGTGGTCCAAAGATCATCTTTCTGTGTATCATTGACATAAGACACTTGAGGGTCTCCGTTCTTAGGTTTATTCCATTGGTGGATGCCGATCGGGATCATGTCCCTAACAAGAACCACGCACTGAGCAAAAAATGCTTCCTTGGTCCGGCTGAGTTCAATCGGTTGGCCATCGACCGCGATTGCTGTTATCGTGAACCTTTCTTCCTGGCGCAAATTTTTCTTCAGGCCTCGTCTCGTTACCGAAGTTTGGCTCGATCTTGAGGGCTAGAAAACAAGAAAAATGCTATATTAAAAAAACTGATTACAGAAGTTATGCTCAACAGTGCACTCTGAGTCTTTGACTATAAACTATGACTGTTGCAAAAGCGAATGAGCTGTATAACCATTGTATCTAGAAGATAAAAAGGAGAGGCAACCATTATACTTACCTTATTGTCTGATCTGTGTGAATGCCCACAAGCAACAAATATCCAAGCCCTCGAGAAGGTCGCAATATCTACATTGAAGAAACCATAAATACACTGAATTATGAATTGCAATGTTTTGACGACTTTAGTTCAGTATTCTCCCCGCAGAAAGAACTGGAAAAAATGTACGACCAAGACAAGCATATGACATAGAAGTGGAAAAAATATACGACAAAGACAAGCATATGACATAGATGTGGAAAAAATATACGACCAAGACAAGCATATGACATAGCATCCCAATGCTGACAAAGACGTCATGGTTTTTCTCTGTTTCTCTTGTGGGAGGCATTTACCTCGACATGTTCAGCATGGAACAGATCAAATGCACCATCAATGTAAACTACCCGGGAATCTGGTCCTGCCCCTGCATTGGTAAAGCTTAGTCAACATAAAAGGAAATAAATTGAGAAAAGAAGGGCCTATTTTATTTAGTTGAATTACACAAACTATCACCAGTTTGCAAGAAGTAGAGATATCAAACTAAATTCTATGTTTACAAAGTGAGTAGTTCGATCTTACAAGCATATGCATATGATTGTTGTAGACAGACATTAGGTGTATCCCACCATGCTACAGTATGTGTCCAATTACGAGTCTTGTCTTGGGGTTCAAGTTATGCGGAGTTTGTATGTTTGGAATATGGGCCCAGCTAGCACACGCTGGAATTACTCTTAAGCAAAGTGAATCCCTACTTTAAGAGAGCAAGAAAGAAATTAATTCTTTCACTGGTAGTTGCTATCCCACTACCTTTTTCCCAGCCAATCTTCGCTTAACCTTAAAAGAAGTTGAGCTGTGAGCACATCAATGCCTGCTTGCAGTAATTCAAGGATATTGAACCTCTATTATTTTTTTACTATCAACTCAGAACCACTCAAACCGTCAACCGGTAATCATGTGGGCATTTGTAATTCATGAAGCACACTGCACGGATAATACTCCCTCTCTCAAGTCCTCATTCATGCCTAGTAAGTGCATCAACACTAAAAGCTTAATCTTTAAGAAAAAGGAAACATTTTTGAGTGGAAGTTTTCATCTATGATGCACAGACAAATCTTTACCTCCGCAAAACCTCCCCGCCCCCTCCCCTCCTCTCCCCCCTCCCGGATCCGCCCCCGTGCCGCCTCCCCGGGAGGTGGCCGGGGCGGCGCGAGCCCCTCCCCCCTTCGTCCGCCCTCCTTTCCCCTTCCCTCGCTGCCGCCGCCGACAGGGGGTGCCTTGGTGTCGACGAAACCTTAAATGACATATATGTAGGTTACGGGTGCCACGATGTCGTCGGAACACTAAATGAAATATATAGACGATGATGATGCATTTATTGATCCCGGAGCATATATGGACGATGAAGATTATTATTAGTTCATGTCAGGTATTCAATTTGTATTATATACATATATATTATTAGTTCATGTTAGATATTCAATTTTTTTATGTTGTACATGACGATGATACACTTATGTTATATACATTTTACTATTCTTGTCGGTGTTGAATTTTTTTATGTTGTACTAATTCCTTTAACTCTTCTGTCATGGTAGGTGTTGAAAGATGGTAGGCGCGGATCCGGAGCGTGGTGGGAGGGGTTCTTCCATTCCACCCGCACCTCTCCGGAGATCGTTGTTAGATAGTTTGGGGACACCGGCGGGCTCTTCTTCGTCGGTGTCGTTGCCCACCGCAAGAGGAGGTCGGGAAGGGAAGAAGAGAGGAGGTAGATCCGGACGTGGCCGCGGAGAGGTAGGCAGGCTCCTACGCCTTCCTCGCCGCCACCCCCAGTTGAGTTACCCAAGCACATGACTACTAGGGGAAGGGGACCCTTCTTAGGAGGACGCTACGCGGACTCCGGTCCACGAGCCTTGGGTCGACGGGCGTTAGGCCCAGGAGACTTCGGCCCAGGAAACTTCGACCCACGTGACCCCGAACCAGGCTACGTCCCAGGAGACATCCGGATGGGGTACCTGGCCGGATTGACCTGTGTGGCGGAGTGGCCATGCTGATGGTGGTGGGCATCAGATTTCTGGTAGCAGCGAGGGCGAGGAGGTTGAGGGGGCCACTGTCTACCAGCATGGTAGTACACGGCCCCCATCCCTGCTAGCGACCCGCGAGTAGAGGTGGTTGATTTGTCCTGATGGGCAGAGGTAAGTGCATTTACTCTTTTTGTACCTTTTGCCATCATGTTTCTTCAAATATCTAATGTGTTGGCCTTGTCAAACTGCAGGGATTCGGACCACGCTCTGGATGTCCGCATGCCCAACCATGTCCTTGGTGTGATTTGCCGGCAAAAGTTCCCGGGGTTTCTCATGTTGCCCGGTGAGTGTTAGCTTCCATATCTAAAATTGACCTGGGAGCATTACTTGGTGCCCTGGCCCCGCCGGAGGAGATGATCGACAATGTCTTGTGCCACACAAGGGCCGACATGGTGATCAGAGGGTAATTTCTCCTTTACACAATTAAAAATCTTCAAATAGCTAGTTATTGTACTAATCAATGTTGTCTCATTTGGTTGCAGACCTTCTACAGGTGTGAGTAGGGATAGGAGGAGGCCTGTGCATGGTTTATCGATGCCGAGTGCAGGCGCCTTCTACAAAACTTATGGCACGAGGCTTGGGTGCTGGCTGTTCGAGACCACTTCGCCTGGCGTGGTGTTAGAAACCCCAAGAAGAAGTGTTGCCGAAAGTTTCTGAACAAGGAGCAGTACATGGCTGTAATTGCCTATATTCTTAAGGCCTTGTTCTTAGTTCCGTTGATTTGGTTCGTAGGCGTAGCGTTCAAGTTTCTCTTTACTAACATAGGTGCTCCCAAGATGGTGTGCGGATAAGATGGATTATTGGGAGGCGTTGGTGGATGAGTGGTGCTCAGACGCATGGCTAGCCCTCCTTAACAATGCCAAGGACCAGCATGCCCAAATGAGAGGTTGGCCATACCATCAAGGCAACACCAACTTATATCAATACGGGCGGAACTGGGGTATGTGGTTTGCTTCATGATTCATGCAATTCATTCGGTCGTGCTAGCTTTAGCCCTTTAATTACTAATACTATGTTCCTCTCTTTTAGGCGGGATACAATATGGCCTGGTGCCACTGGTGTTCGATCTCTATGCCATGGCCCATATTGCCCCGTACAGGAAGGCTAAGACATTCTCTGCATCTGATATCGATCATCCAGATAACTTGACCAACATATCCTCCCAGAACAAGCTGGTGAGGTACAGAGAGGTGGGGAAGGTGAGGAAAGGGTTGGACTTTAACCCGAGCGGGCAGTTTGATCCGGAGCTGGTGATGATATCTGGTGGCGGGAGGTCCCATGGCTCGATAGCCATTGGAGATGGACTCATACGTTGTCCACACACTCTCCCGGAGATCAAGGCGCGCCAAACGAGCTCAGATCCGGAGATAAGGCCTCGTCCACGGCCAATCGAGCTTGCCTTCGAGGTTCGTTATACAGACTCAGATTTCTTTCATGCATTACAATGTGTGTGCAGCCATTGATGATTACAATGCTAATGAGGAGTGGTGTTGCAGGCTGCTCTTGAGAAAGAGAGAGAGAACCAGGGCACTTTTGGAGTAGAGGGACCGGCAGGCGGCAGAGAAGGAGCGGGAGTTGGAGGAGAGGACGGCTAGGCTGGTGGAGGAGGAGAGGGCACGGAATGACATGCAGAACCAGGCCATGTGACAGGCTGTATAAACACCCGCCACTGGTATCCTTGCCTTGGTTAAAAAATAAATATGCTGTTGTGGCTGCATTTTGCTGCCATGGCATTACGTTGACACACATATCAATACATACATTTCACATTGATACCCACAAGCATGCATTTTGATACCATATACACTGCATTACTAAACAATAGATAATTGATAAGTTCAAACCATTGAACATGTCATCTTGTCTAGACACTACATAGTAGGTTCATCCTTAAACACGTGCAACAGTCGAAATGGACTGCAACTCGAAAGGTCATCACAAACTACTACTCCTCGCTTTTCGGAACGGAGATGAAGGATAGAAAAACACCTCCATGTCCACGGTGGAACTCAGAGACAAACCTATATCCAATTTGGAGATTTCTCTCCCTGAGTATTCGCCTACACCCATTAACAAGGATGCGTCCATCTGATGGTGCTACATTCGAGTATGTGTGTGTGAAATTGATCTTTTTTTGACAGATAAGTGTCCACTACTAGGGAAAACCCTAGCAGTAGCGTTGGTTTTGTGCTCACTAGTAGCATGGGTAGGCGCGCTACTAATAAGGCGCTACAGCTACTGCTTAGCAGTAACGCGTGCCCGCACGCGCTACTGCTAGGACAAATAGCTGTAGCGTTGTTTCACTCCCACGCTACTGCTAATGTAACTACTGCCAGCGTGTTTTCTCTCCATCGCTACTAGTATTCTTTTTTTATTTTTTCGTTTTAAGTTTATTTATTCGCCATCGTACAAATATTGATACAATACCAGTTATGAGGTTTACATCATTATGTCCATAACAGTGTCAAATGAAGGTGGATTAGGTTCAAGTGGAGGCAATATGTGGTGCATGTCAAAAGTATACTACTAATCCAAACTTGATCTAGTTTGGACTAGTAGTACTTTCGATGTGCACCACATGTTGCCTCCACTTGAATCTAATCCGCCAACACAAGATATTTAATCATCATCATGGTCATTACCACCAACAGTATTTATTTAATCACCACTAACACCAGCTAATAATAATCATCATAGCCATTACCACCAACACTAGCTATTTTATCATCATAGTAATAGTGTAGCACATCATCATCCTGAAACTCATTTCTAGCTAGCTAATCACTCCTGCTGCTCTCTCTTAGGTAAAACAACATAAAACATGTGTAGCTCTCCTCCTTGATCAAGTTGGAGCATGCAGATGAACCTGTCTCCTAATCGTGGAAGGCGCCTCTGTTTGCTGCCCCCTAGTACTTCTCTGCGCTCCCCCAACACATATTTGGTCCAGTTTTGCACTATTAAGCATCCGTAGCTAATCTTGAATGCACTAAAGTAATCTGTAAGATATCTTGGCCGTAAGCTGATAATACTCATGGTACCTTTAGTCTCGATCCCATAAGGCACAACATTCATCGGGAGTCCCTGTTGAAGAACATCGTATGGTAACATACTTAGCAATGAAGTTTAGCTTCAAAAATAATGTATGGAAAAGATGCAATGAGGACAAATAGTAAAAATCTTACCATCCTTTCTAAATGGATGTGACCGTAGTTCATTACGAACACTATTGGTTGCACGTTTTCAGTACTAACATTTCTAAATCCAGGAAGAAAATTTGTCTTGACAGTGTCAAGATCCTCAAGCCATGAAACATAATGACTTAGCTCCTCGCAGTTTAGTTCAGCCTCAGGACAGTAGTAGGTCCTGTCTACCAAGCGCTGGACATGTTTGCTTGCACCGAAATAAGCTGACAATACAAATTAGTTGTCAACTATTTTTGAATAAACAATATCAAAGACATAAATATGGTTGAGAAACTTACATAATGGTATAACTGGAGGCGTCTGCACATCGACCCAGATGTCGGTATTACCTTCAATATCATCTTCCGGACGAATATCAAAGGTGATAACCATATCAGGCTCAAATGCATAAGTCTTGCATAGTGTTCGCCATGTTTTACATCCAAAATAGGTGTAGTCGTCTGAATTGTATAATTTTGCATGGAAAATATAACCATGCTCGGTCTTCAAATAAACTTTCTTTACCTCAGCAGTATGACTGAAAGCTATCTTATCCAATACAAAAAATCTTGCATGGCAGGGGATACGCTAGTAGAATAGTAAAAAAATATAAGTTCACGCAAATGAAGCAGATGTCATGCTTAGCTACGAAAAAAGACTTGTCGTTATGACTTACTGTATCCACTTCGAAGTTCTCGTCCAGCTTGATGCTGAAGCGCCTATCATCATCTAGGAAGATTCCGTCGCATAGGCCGCGCTCGTCTTCGCAGTATTTGCAAATACCGAAATCCTTTTCGTCGTCACACATTTCCTATGTCCATAGTTAAAATATTAATTGAAAATCGATCGAAGACAAGTACCAGGATACTCAACACAAAAATCCGGGGCACTCGATATTTCCTACATATTCTGGCACAAGTCATTGCCAAATTGTACCAGAATATTAATGGTATAATATTGCCTATTTAATGGTATAATATTGCCAAAATAGGACATATCGAGGGCCTGAAATTTGCTAGAATGGAAATGAATCAACACTCCGGCAAAACATAGGCCACTCGGAGGTGTAACATGCAAACATGACCGGCCACTTGGATATTGAGCAACACAAGATATACATTTCAAAATATCTTATAGGACTCAAATTAGCATGCATTCAATTAATAAGCAAAAGTAAATCATCTCATGCGTCCCTACATCGTCGAATATTATCACTAATACATCACGAATAGTGTCATACATATAACATCACTAATACAACTAAAACCCTAGCACACGACCGGTATCGGCGTGGGCGGTGGACACCCACAGAGAAGGAACCATCATGGGATCATAGCTCCAGTGAGATCCCTGGAGAACCTGCCAGGTATTGGAGAACGACTTGTGCTCCAACGCAAACAAGTAGCGACTGACGTGCGCGTCCTCCTCACTGACACGGTGACGCACCACCTCCGCGGAGTCCTCGGGCCTATGGATCGTCACTGGCCCACGCGACCTCCACCAAAAAAGGTTCGGGTCAACGACAGGCTGGCTCCTCACCAACCTGCGCCCCCCGGTAGGTAGCGCCTCCCAGTACCACCCCGGCGGAGCCCAGTCCCAGACATGGCCGATCTGGTCAAGCAGGTGTCGTCCTCCGCCGACTCGACGACGAGGATGCGGGATAGGCATCGTCCACGTCGAGGAGGGCAAAATTGCTTTAACTAAAAAATAGCAACAAGTTCTTACTAACTAGTTCTATTAATTCAACTAGTTCTTACTAAAAATAAACTTACTATAAATACAAATATTCTAGTACCTAATTAGTACCTAGTTCTTACTAACTAATTAGTACCTAGGAACTACTGCCCTAATTACCATCTAATTTGATGAACCTATAGGGGTGGAAAGTGGTAGCTGATATTTCAATTATCCAACTATAAAGTGAAATAAGTGGTCAAATTTTACTCGTTTTATGATTCATCTTAGAAATTTGATTCGTTTTCACCCTTACATGAACCCTAACTCATTTGAGCCGCATCCGCATCCGATTTGTTTCCACTCATACATGAACCCTAACTAATTTGATGCAACTAAAATATAAACAAACCCTAGGCAGAGGTAGGGGAGAGGGAGGAGCGGGCGTGCTCACCTCGGGTGCTTGCGACGAGGGAGGGGCAGGGCGGCGGCGAGGTCAGGGTCGGGGCTCGGGCGCGCGGCGGATGGCGGCCGGCGTCGAGGTCGGGGTCGGGGGCGGCATCCGGGGCGGCGTTGAGGTCGGGGCGGGGGCGGCGTTGAATCTGGGGTCGGGGCGGCGTAGAGGGTGCGGAGAGCGCGCGGCGGCCGACGGGCGACGGCGGCGGCGACAGTGGAGAGAGTTGGATTTGGGGGAAGTGGCCGCGTGGGGCAGGACGAACCTCGTGGTTAAGTCAGCAGTAGCAGTAGCGCGTTCCAGGAAAAGCGCTGCTGCAATCTTAGCTACAGCGCGTTCCGTGATACACGCTACTGCTACTCCTTTCTCTTTTTCCCCTTTTTCATTTAGTTTTCTTCACATTTTATTTTTTTCTTTCACCTTATTCTATTTCTTTCATTTTCAATTGCCTTTCTATTTTCTTTCCATTTAATTTTATAACCTTTAGCAGTAGCGAGTTTTTATTAAAACGCGCTGTTACAAATGAAGTAGCGGTAGCGCGGTTCGTCATAGGTGGCTACTACTATGTGTAGCCTATCGGCTAAGCCGTGTGAATTTTAGTAGCAACGTGTTTAAAGCCAGACGCGCTTCTGCTAGATCTTTATCTGCAGCGCGGTTTCCACGGGCGCGCTACTGCTACTTAGCACCAGCATGCTTTTTTGACCCACGCTACTGCTAAAGTTCTGTGTATAAGGTTTTCCCTAGTAGTGGTCACCTGACCATACTCATCCATTACCTCCCCGGGCACAACACATCTTGGAACACAATAGTAGTCAGCACGATATTTAATTTACAAATATTATGTAGAAAAGATGAAACTGAATACAATTCTTACCAGGTATGTGTTCTCAATGTTGATCTTGTTCAAGGCGTGCACTTCTGGTATGTATGTTCCATCATTTGGCCTAGCAGTTTAAGTTTCACCAAGTGACTCAATAGCAAGAACAAAGGTGAACATGTGCTTCTTCTCCTCCCAAGTAAGAGTGGTGCCAGCAGTATAATAAGTATTGTCTACTAACTTTCAAATTTGGCTTGGCGCTAGGAAATAAGGTGTCCAATATATATGCAAGAATAATTATTTGTAAATAACTACTCCCTCTGTAACATAATATAAGACATTATTGCATCCAATATACTCACATATTGGATGTAACAACGTCTTATATTATGGGACGGCCGGAGTACTTATTTTGAGCAATACAAAGCGTACTAAGTATGTATAAGAAATATACATAGGAGGGAGGATTGGTGTCACTCCACCTAGATGTCACGATAATCATCAGAATATTCGGTAAGATCAAGGTTGCGTCCCATCCCAACCTTTAATTGGTAAGCTTTGGCTAATCGCGACCAACCCGGACAATCATAATTGGTTCGCTCTTATTTTTTTGGATCATAGACTTATAAAATAGAAACCATCATACTTTTCCAACCATATAATGGTGCTATTCCCCTCATCCATGGCGAACTTAAGCTTCTTTAGGAGCGCGAGCCTTGCAAATCACGGACGCATTAAGGAACAAAAGTGCATTGAATACGTACATGCTTACGAAGCAATTTTTTTGATAAAGACTTAGGAAGGAAATATGTGCAATAATCTGTCACTAGTGCAGAACCGGGCAATAGCACCGGTTCGTAAGGCCCTTTAGTGCCGGTTCCACAACCGGCACTAAAGTGTGCTCACTAAAGCCCCCCCCTTTAGTACTGGTTCAGCACGAACCGGTGCTAAAGGCCAACCACGTGGCACGAGGCAGCAACGGGGGCAGGGAGCCCTTTAGTACCGGTTGGTAACACCAACCGGTACTAAATGTTTATGGGTTTTTATTTTATTTTTTATTTTTCAATTAAATTTGTGTTATCAATTTAATTTAGGATTATTTTACGTTATAATGAGTTGTAGTGGTCATCATCATCATCATCGTCGCATATTAATAAATAAATAAACTTTAGCTAGCTAAAAATCATCATAGTCGTCATTAGTTACCACTATTTAATCATCATAGTCATTACCGCTAGCTATCTAATCACCAACATAATCATCGAGTCCACTTTGTAACAGAAGCAAAGGTATCATCGAGTTCAACATAATCATCACCAACATCGAAGTTCAGGACAATACGGACATGCATGAGAGAGGACAAGTACTAATTAATTAAGAGCATGAACTAGCTACTCCTGCTGCTCCCTCTCAGGTAGAATAGCATAGAACATGTATAGCTCTCCTGATTCATCATAATGGAGCATGCAGATGAATCTGTCTCCTAATCTTGGGTTGCGCTTCTCCTTGCTGCCCCCTAGTACTTCTCTGCGATCGTTTACAATTTTGCTCCAATCTTTCACTATTAAGCATTCTTCACTTTCAGAAATTCTAAATGCACTCATGTGTAATGTAGGAAATCTTGCTCGTAAGCTAACCATTGACATGCGACCTTTTGTCTCGATCCACTGAGTCACAACTGTCATCGGAAGTCCCTGTTGATGAAAGAACATCGTATAGTAATTAATATACTAAGCAATGAAAGTTTAGCTTAAAAAATAATGTATGCAAAAGATGCACTAATTAAGGACAAATAGTTAAAATCTTACCATCCTTCGATTATAGATGTGACCGTAGTTCAATACGATCACTATTGGTCGCACGTTTTGAGTACTAACATTTCTACGTTTAGGAAAAAAATTGTCTTGACAGTATTAAGATCCTCAAGCCATGAAACATAATGACTTATTTGCTCGCAGTTTAGTTGAGCCCCGGGGCAGTAGTAGGTCCTGTCTACCAAGCGCCGGACATGTTTGCTTGAACCGAAATAAGCTGACAATACAAATTAGTTGTCAACTATTTTTGTATAGTTTGTATCAAAGACATAAACATATGCATCCATAGTTGAGAAAGACTCACATAATGGTAGAACTGGAGGCGTTTGCACATCGACCCAGATGTCTATATTACCTTCAATATTATCTTCCGGACGAATATCAAAGGTGATAACCATATCAGGCTCAAATGCATAAGCCTTGCATAGTGCTTGCCAAGTTTTGGATTCAAAATGGGTGTATGTGTCTCCATTATATAATTTGACGTTAAAAGTATACCCATGCTCCGTCTTCAACTAAATTCTCTTTACCTCCATATCATCTATAGCTCTAAAACCTATCTTATTCAAGACAAAAATTCTTGCATGGCAGGGGATGCGCTAGTAGAATAGTGAAAATTTAAAATTATAAGTTGAAACAAATGAAGCATAAGTCATGTTTTAAAATTATAAGTTGAAGCAAATGAAGCATAAGTTTTGCATTCAAATAATAATTGCCGTTGTGACTTACCGTATCCATTTCGAATGTCTCATTCAGCTTGATGCTGAAGCGCCTACCATCAACAAGGAAATTTCTGTCGCACAGGCCGCGCTGGTCTTCATAGTGTTCGCACATAATGAAATCTTTTTCGTCATTAGATGACATTTCCTATATGTTCATATAGGTGAAACATTAAACACTTATTACTATCTAACATTAATAAATATCTAGCCAATTCAAATATATATCTAACTATATATATTAATCTCTAACAATTGACATTACTATATATTTAACTTTTCTATCTAATTCATCTAACATTGGACATTAATCTAACATTTATATAAACTCAAAATATATAAAAACATTAAATAAACAGAAAAACTCATTAACAAATAATATTTTAATTAGATCATCAAATCTCAGATACGACAATTTTCTTACTAAAAATAAACTAGTTATATTAATTATTCAACTAGTTCAAATCTCAAAAACCTAAAAATAAACTAGTTCGACAATTTTCTTACTAAAAATAAACTAGTTATATTAATTATTCAACTAGTTCAAATCTCACATACCTAGCTAATTAATATCTAATTAATATCTAATTAAAAACAGAAAACAGAAAATAAGTAAAAAAATATGTGTGTGT
>NC_041391.1:11902929-11914850 GCF_002162155.2 Triticum dicoccoides | reverse complement strand
GCGACGGGCGACGACGAGCGGCGGGGCGACGGGTGGCGCGCGGGCGACGGGCGGCGGGCGACGGGCGCGGCGAGAGCGGTGACGCGCGAGAGGTTGGAGAGACGCAAAGAAGTAGGAGATGTAACTGAAATTTTCGTAAGTGTTGTATATATATAGGAGAGGCCTTTAGTACCGGTTGGAGCCACCAACCGGTACTAAAGACCAACTTTGGCCTGGCGAAGAGGCGGGAAGACGAGGCCTTTAGTACCGATTGGAGCCACCAACCGGTCCTAAAGGGTGGTCTTTAGTACCGGTTGGTGGCTCCAACCGGTACTAAAGGCCTCGCGCTCTGCCACCCCAAAGTTTAGTCCCACCTCGCCGGGCGAAGGGCAGCCGCACTGGTTTATAAACCCAGTCGCGACTACCCCTTCGAACTCCTCTATATAGCAGGCTTGTGGGCCTAAACTTTGCGCGTTGCCCTGTGAGTCTGCTGGGCCTTTAAGGCCTGTAATTACACACCTGTGGCCTATCAGGCCCTCAGGGCAGCGCCCCAATTTTTTTATAGTTTTTTTCTTTTCTGCTTTATTTTCTTCTATTTATTTCTGCGTAGTTTTTTGTATAGTTTTTCTTTTCTGTTATATTTACTTTTTTCTATTTATTTGTGAGTAGTTTTTCATCTAGTTTGCCAAAATTCAACATTTTCAGAGTTCATTTTGTAGTGATTTTCAATTTCACGGTCATCTAAACGATTGAAAAATAGCAAATATAATTTTTTTCTTTTCTGCTTTATTTTTTCTTCTATTTATTTCTGAGTAGTTTTTTCTTTTCTGCTATATTTATTTTCTTGTATTTATTTCTGAGTAGTTTTTTATATAGTTTTTTTCTTTTCATCTATAGTTTTTCTTTTTTTTTGCTATTTTTTCTTTTCTGCTATTTTTTCTTTTCTGCAAAACTTGATGGTCAAAGTCTGGATTTATAACTTAAAAAAAAAAGAAATGTCTACGTGCAATTAGTTTTTGCCATAACAGAAGAAGTCCGGAGTTGTAATAAGTTATTAAAAATAAAAAAAGAGATGCAATGCTCGTTAATTTGCTTCCAGCCTTTCGGAATAGTGTAAGCTGTACTGCGCATAGCTCCGTGCAGTCTACCGTAATCCTGAAAACTTGAAGCTAAGCAACGTGAGCATTGAGCCTCTTCTTCATCGTCTCTGCACTCAGGGCTTATAAACCGCTCCTAGTCCCTCTCACTTCGCGAGGTGGGACTAAAAAACAGCTTGCCATAACCTCATTAGTACCGGTTCGTGATACGAATCGGCACTAAATGATGATGGTGGGGCCATAGCCTGACCGCAGGCTGACATAGCCTCTTTAGTACCGGTTCGTGGCATGAACCGGTACTAAAGGTTCGCCACGAACCGGTGCTATTGATTGCCGCCACGAACCGGCACTAGTGTACACATTAGTACCGGCTGAAATTCCAACCGGCACTATTGTGCTTCACATTTGACCCTTTTTCTACTAGTGTGTAAAAACCATACCAACCATTGAAAGCGTGTCGCCACAAATCCGGAAATACATCCAGGATAAATGCGAACACCGGAATTTGAACCCTGATGGGCTAGTGATACCACTATACTCCTAACCATCCAACCAACGGTAGGTTCGCATACCGTCTTCCATTTGAAGTCTTCCTTAAGGACGAGATAAAAGCATCCCTTGTTTGTACAAACAATGGGGCATAACCTGTGGTACTGAAACAGTTGGGGCACTCCTTTTTTGCGAGAAGAGGAACTATAACATATGGACAAATTTGCTTCATTCATATCAAAATTTGTTACCGTCAACTCGCAGAAGAAGAATTGTAACATATAACCAAACAGAAATATAAATCAACAAAAATAAAATATTGGCATGACTATCGCTCAAAATGGGACATATATATTGAGTTTAAGAAATTTGGCGAAACAGAAATTAATTGACGTTTCGCCAAAACCTTGGCACTCATTATTATTCCCTGCAAAAGCATAACATAAGAAAACAAAGGAACCATGCCATTAAAAAACCAATATTGAGACATTGTATATAGCAGGTTGTTGTTATTAGCAGTAGCGCAAGTGGTATCTACTGCAAGCTTTCTTAACAGTTTTGCAAGAGACGAAACAACCCGCTTGATATGCTCTATCTTGGTCCTCTCATCCTCAGTTCTATTCATACATGTAATGGCTCTACACTTTCAATGTAGCATACGACACATATGCCCTAGTGGTTGCTGATACAGAAGTGAAGGAAGTTTGCGGCCATATTAACACAACCCATGCAAACCACATCCCCGTGAGCTGGTGGCGCCGATTGCCCCGGGCCACCCCCTCAGCCAGAGGCATCCACCCACGGCTGGCGGCCCCCATGCCCCACCTGTGCTGGAGCCGCTAGAGATTTGGGTGGATTTGGAGTGGATCGAATTGAAATTCAAGTACCACGCACGCGGAGGCTATACATGCGCAGGTCCACCAGTAAAGTTAACAGTGGAGGACAGAACTTCGCGCCCGTCAGTGCTCTGTAATACCAGTGTGGTGGGTGATTTTGGGCACACGCCACTCCTTTGTTTTTTCAATATTTTTGTAATCTCATGGTTTTAGTGTTTCAGTGGTATGTTTTTGTTTTCATTTCTTGTAGCCTTGAATATACACAATTTAAAGTCCCATGCTCAAATTTGAGACTATTCCAGGTTGGTTTGATAAGTTTAAAGCATTAAATGAATTTCTGGACATAAAAATGACCAAAATGCTTTTGGATTTAAAAATCTGTAAATGATGTTTGAAAAGGATGAAAGTAAGTTTCCCTAGTAGTGCCACACGGACCGGGCCTACCCAACATACCCGGAGCACAATCTCTGACCTGTCTCCGGACCAAACCTGGCCTGCCCGAGCACGAGCCCCAGGTCGTCGCCAGCCCCGTCTCGCGAGCAACCCAAATGCCTTCAGTTCCGACCAAGGGGAAGGTGTGGCGCAACCATCACCGGCACCTCGCCACCAACCACAAACCTCCTGCGCCGTAGCAGCCACTTCATTCTCAAATTAACCAAGTACTAAAGTGCGTCACTAAAGTAGACTTTTTTATATAACATCACTAATGTGGACTTTGTTTGCGTGTGTGTGTGTCTCCATTCCACGTAGTCTCGAGCTATGAGTACAACAACTGTTCGTACATCGACCGAGTTCTTAAACAAAAGACCTCATGGCTTTTTGATGAGCCAATCGCTGGAGCTCTCTCTCTTCATACATCTCTTGTCGCATGGTCATGGCGTTTTCTTTTTTTTAGGGAAAAGGCCATGATGGCCATGGTTTATACTACAAAGCAAACATTAAGGTAACACTGTGGGGACGCTCAGAATACGTTAAACAAGGACCCAGGCAAGCAAAAGCATCGCTTTCTAACCCAGTGCACGTAGGCGCCACTAGTACAGCGCCCAGCGCACACAGCCAGGAGAACAGTGCAAACTCACACACCAAACAGGAGCTACCTTGTTTTAAGCATAAACTTCTCTTTTGCCTCCACCAACCGCTCCCTATGCTTTGCCGGCGCAATTGCTTTGTAACATCCCGAACAGAAGAGGATGACAATATATTTTCAAAGACGTACCACGGTATTGCAGCAAGAATGAAGTGGTGACTATGGGGTATTCGACTGAGGATCAGTAGCGGATTGCAGACAACATTAATTATAGGTTGTCCTCCCCTCATAGCGCACTTGGGGATGCCGCTATCTAAGTCGACGATCCAGGTCCAGGATTTTGACCCGCTTGTGTGGCGGGTTTCATCTAGGTCTTAGTCGTGGTGTGGGAGATTCGCTTTCATGTCTCTCTAGCCTTCTCATGTACTCCCTCCGTCCCAAAATATAAGAACGTTTTTGACACTAGTGTAGTCTCAAAAACGTCATTATATTATGGGACAGAGGGAGTATATGATAGGGGGTGCACAGCTCTTTTGACTAGGTTCTGTAGCACTTCTTCTGGCAGGCGGCGAACATGCGCAGAAGTACCATATAGTCAAGTGGGTGAATATCTGCTTGCTCAAGGACCTCTTTTACCGTGCGACAAATATGTGAAATGTAACGGCAACGACCGACCCACACTTCTCAAATTTGCCAATAAAATCGTAAGTACTATAGCTTGTACTGCTTCACCCCCGTCCTCCAATATACATGTCCTAAGGGCATTTTAGGAAGTAAACATTTTATGCCCGTCCAGGGCCATCTACTCCTTCCATTCCCTTATAGAAGGCCACTATAAGACTAGCCATAATGGGTAGTAACATAGAGTAGTAACATGCCTCTATAGTGGGAAGTAACATATGCGTGGTAACATGCAATACTTCATTTATTATGCTATAGACTCATCTTGCTTTGATATGCGTGATGTTACAGTAACTAGCTAAGTTACCAGAACTACCTCTCTCTTCATTAACTCATTGCCACATAGACAAATTTGCTGAGTTGGACTTGAAGTTACTGCTGAAGTTACTCCCACTATGGCTAGTCTAAAAAATACATTTTGCATCTATACAAGGCCACTAACAGTAATCGAGGTAAAAATTAATGATGTTTCCTCGTACTTGCAACTTGTTTATTACTTGCATGCATGTAATCATAATGGCATTGTGCTACTTCCTTCTTATTCCTTGCTTGCATGCATGCGGGTGTACTAATGATCCCGGGTAACGAAAAGAAAAGTTGGCTCATAAAGCAGTCATTAAATTTCCGCGCCCCTCCCTCTCTTTTCCTTCATCCTCCTCTTCCTCCGGTGTGAGGCGCTTGAGGACTCGTCATCCATGACACTGTTGTTCCTCTGCACCCCGCGATGACACAGGACAAGCCGGCGCTCACCCGTGACTGCTCTTGCCCTTTCTTCGTCTCTACGGAGGTTCCTGCCGGCGCCTCACGCCGGAGCTATGCACCGTCTACTCCGCCGACCTCCCCTCCGATGGCGTGTGTAGCCTCAACCCGGCTTGGCCACGTCCGCAACTTCAGTCTTGCTATCTTACCATCGCCGCCTCCCCACGCTCGGACGGCTGGCCCGGTAAGATACAGGAACAGGACATGGGATGGCTTCCAGCGCACACTGCTCGTCTGCTACAGCGGCTGATTGTGCTGGACAGACAAGACAATGGCTCGCTTAATTTTTGAAAGAAAGAATGTCTATCCTGTCCTCAGAAAACCAATGGTCAGATTTCAGTATAATACTCCCTCCCTTGTTAGCAGCATAGGTACCGTAAAAACGGTTCCAAGCAACTACTTACCGGGGTGGAGCGAGTGCGGTCACTTGGCTCGCGGCTTGATGGGTGAATATAAAAGAAGAAATCATATTTACAGAAAACATCTTTTTTGGAATAAAACATTACCACACAAGGTTTTCCTTTTCATCCTGCAAATAAACACTGTTTCTTCATACAATTTTACGATTGGACTGTGAAATAAGAAAAGTTGAAAGTTTTTTTATACTCCCAAATTTGTTTTTAAAAACAGGCCGTCCTTAAAGTGCTCTATATGTCCCGTTCTGCGTGACCTATGGGACGCTCGTTGAAGGGGAGTGACACTTGCGGGCCCAGGAGCATGGGAGGAGAAAACCTTCTTTTTTCTGTTTTTTCTTATGTTTTTGGTTTTTGTTGTTTGATTTATTTTAATTTATTTTACACTTTAAAACATTCTAATATATACAGGCTTGATGAAATTGTTAACTGGTAGATACCCGCTCAGCTTGGGAGTAGTGATTAATCAGTCAATCAGACTATTAATTGAATTAATCGGTCGACCATTACTTAATGGAATGTTAAACTCAATAGGTGCAGTTTGTGTATTGAGGAATCTATTTATATATAAAAAGTGCTTTGCGGGCTAACCAGAAAAGAAGAGAATTAAGCTAAAAAAATCCCATAATAATTAGAAAGATCTGGCCATCAATTTAAACCCATTAGGCAAGCACAACCAATGAATTAAAAGATCAGAAAAATTACTCATCAATGCCCTTAATAAGTTATCTTGGCCGCGTAAAAAAATCAAAAATATTACCCACCAATGCCCTTAATAAGTTATCTTGGTCACATAAAAAGAACTACGTCTCCCCCGTACGTGTGGCAGCAGCCGTCATCGACCTCTCCTCAATTCTTCTAACTCCGACAATCTTCAATTCCCCTTCAATTTCTTACTGCTCAATTTATTGGCCCTGTAGAGATTAATTTTATTTTGCGTATTTCTGGCTGGCTGCAAAGCAATTAATCAGCAAGCTAAGCATGGCTAGCTTTGGGCACGAGGAATCCATCTGCTTTGATGCTTGCCGTGTACGTAGTTGTTGAGGCTACTAGCTAGAGCAAGTTTCACTTGCGTGTGTGTTTCTGGCCGGCAGAAAATCAATCAGCTAGGCAGCGTTGCTAGCTTCGCACAGGAGGAATCAATCTGCTTTGCTGCTTGCTGTGTACGTGGATGTTCAGTCCAACTCCATCCTTTGATCCATAGAGCGGCTTGGGTATGTTGATTCCAGGACTCTCACCCTCCGGCGGCTTCACCATCAGTGTCACACCATCAACCACATTTATTTGATTTATTTCTCTAAGTGTACTTTGCTTTGAATAAATTCATGATCAAGAAGAAGTCACAATGAATACATTCATTCGTTAGCTGTTTGAGAGACCGGTTTGTCCAAGTACACTAGTAGAAAACAGGGCTTTGGTCCAGGATTGAACAGCCCATTAGTCCCGGTTCGCTCACGAACAGGGTGCCATGGGGCCGGTCGGGCATCGTGGTCCATTGGTCCCGGTTCGTCTGCCCCCTTTGGTCCCGGTTCCAAACACGAACCGGGACCAATAGGCCTCGTTCGTAGCACACAACCATTGGTCCCGGTTTGTGGCTGGAACCGGGACCAAATGAGGTCCTCTATTCCTTGTTTCAGCCACAAACCGGGACCAATGAGATGCCTATATATACCACCCGCCCGCGAGCAGAGCAGTGCACTGCTCCGTTTTTTTCGCCGGCCGTGGTAGAGCTTTGTGGTGCTCTAGCTCACCGCCTATGCACATGAGGTGTTCGATGAAATGCCCGAGCCGCATTTAAGCTTTCTCCTCTCGAAGCTTCTTGTCCAAACTCCATTTTTCTCAAGATTTGTCTAGGTTTGGCGGTCTGTCCTGTCCTGTCCCTGTCCTCACCGTCGTCTATCGCCCGCGCCGATCGTGTCGCCGGCACCACCATGGTGAGCCTCTTGTTCTTATCTTCTTTCTAAAAGAAAAAAGTTCTTACTTGTATGATTTAGATAGATACTTGTGTAATTTTCTTAATTTTATTATTGTTTGTTATTATATAGTGCGATGGTTTTGGTATCCGCCTCCGTCGGCCCTCGTCCTGGCTATGATTCGGATGTGGTATATATTATCTTCTATAACTATTTGTGACTCAACAAATATAGCTATACTCCTCAGCAACGGCGCCAGAAAATAGTCTTGATAACCCATAAGTATAGGGGGTCGCAACAGTTTTCGAGGGTAGAGTATTCAACTCAAATTTATAGATTCGACACAAGGGGAGCCAAAGAATATTTGTAAGTATTAGCAGCTGAGTTGTCAATTCAGCCACACCTGGAGATTAATTATATACAACAAAGTGGTCAGTAGCAAAGTAGTATGATTGTTTTGATAGTAGTAGCAGCAACAACGGTAATGGTAACGATAATAGCAGTAATTTTGTAGCAAGTGCAACAGTAATGATAGCAGTAGTAACTTAGCAAGAATAATATAGGATAAATTCGTAGGCATTGGATTGGTAATTCGTTGGATGATATTCATCATGTGACAGTCATAACCTAGGGCGATTCGACACTAGCTCCAGTTTATCAATATAATGTAGGCATGTATTCCGTAAATAGTCAAACATGCTTATGGAAAGAACTTGCATGACATCTTTTGTCCTACCCTCTTGTGGCAGCGGGGTCCTATTGGAAACTAAGGGATATTAAAGCCTCCTTTTAATAAAGAACCAGAACAAAGCATTAACGCACGGTGAGTACATGAACTCCTCAAACTACGGTCATCACTGGGAGTGGTACTGACTATTGTCACTTCGGGGTTTCCGGATCATAACACATAGTAGGTGGCTATAACTTGCAAGATCGGATCTAGAACATGGATATAATGGTGATAACATAAATGGTTCAGATATGAAATCATGGCACCAGTTGGTGATGATTAAGAATGAAGATCCCGCTCTCCGAAGCCCCAAATGGACTCCAAATCTAGCCTCCCGATGAAGAACAGGAGGTGACGGTGGCTCCGTCTCGTGAAACGCGATAATTCTTTCTCCCTAATTTTTTTCTGAAAAAATAGGATTTTATAGCGTCGGTTTCAGGGTCTGCGGGACCACCAGATGGGGACAACCCACCTGAGCGCGAAAGGAGGGGGGTGCACTGGTGGGTTGTGCCCACCCAGGTGCCCCCCTCCGGTGGATCTTGGCTCTTGAAATTCTTATTTATTGTATAAAAATCCTCGCAAAGTTTCGTTCCATTCCGAGAACTTTTATTTCTGCACAAAAACAACACCATGGTAGTTCTGCTGAAAACAACGTCAGTCCGGGGTTAGTTTCATTCAAATCAGGGAAATTGGAGTCCAAAACAAGAGGAAAAGCGTTAGGAAAAGTAGATACATTGGAGACGTATCAACCCACTAGGCACCTAGGCGCGCCACCCCCTGGCATGCCCAGGTGGCTTGTGAGTCCCTCGTGGCTATGTTGACCCTAATTTCAAGACTATAAATTCACTTTCCCCCAGAAGAAAATAGGAGACTCTTGTGAGCCCCTTGTGAGCCCCTCATGGTTAGGGTCCTCCGTCGTGGTCATCACCAACCCTTCTTCATCACCAATCTCATAATGCTCACTGTTGGGAGTGAGTAGTTCTCTTTGTATGCTCTCTTGATGGTGTTGGGTTGGTTGATATCCATCTTGTAATCGAGTTAGTTTTGTTAGGGATTTATCCCTAGTATCCACTATGTCTGAGATTGATGTTGCTATGACCTTTCTATGCGTAATGTGTGTCACTAGGGACCCAGTGCCATGATTTCATATTTGAACTCTTTATGTTTCCATGAATATATTTGTGTTCTTAATCTGATTTTTCACGTTGTATGTTGATACATCTCCAACGTATCTATAATTTATGATGTATTCATGCCATGTTTACTACTCCCTCCGTTCTGTTATGTAAGGTGTATTATTTTTGGGACGGTGACCAAGGCGCGGAGTTATAGACATGTTAGGACTAAATTACCCTTGGAAAATTTGTTGATTAGTGGTAACTAGTAAGTAAATCAATTAGTCCAGCAAAGTAAGAGATGCATGCAATCGACAGAGAGATACTTTCCTTCTTTTGCTGCAAGGAGAGATACGGACAATCAGGAGAGCGATACTTTCCGTTTTTCTAGAGGGCTGACAAGGAAATTATGAGGAATTAGAATAAATGCACCTTACATTCTGAAATTTTATGAAAAAATAAATACACCTTTATAAAGGAACGGAGGGAGTATAGTTTTGAATGATTCTGGTGCACTTTTGTATGGAATTTACATGATTTTTGTGGACTAACCTATTGACACAGTGCCCGGGGCCAGTTGCTGTTTTCTGGTTATTTTTGGTTTTCCAGAAAATCCATATCATATGAAGTCCCAACGCAACGAAACTTTATCATGATTTTTTTTGGAGGAAAACGAACCCACGGAGCTTCGGAGGGAGACCAGAGGAGCCATAGGGGCCCACATGACACTTGGGCGGGCCACCACCTCCCCCCCCCCCCAAGCGCGCCATGTGGCCACCTTGACGCCCCCTTCGGGTGATTACAATGCGAAAAAATACTATATATTCTAAAACCACCAAAAGTTAAGCTAGAACTTGGACTCCGCCGCCGCACACCTCTGTATCCTCCAAATACCATGTGGAGACTTTTCCAGCACCCTGCCGGAGGGGGAAATCATCACCGGAGAGCATCTTCATCATCTCGGCAGTCTCCAAGACGAGGAGGGAGTAGTCCACCCTCTCTCTCTCGTGATCTTGAGATGTCACGATCTTGATGTATCACGAGCTTTGTTAATATAGTTGGATCATATGGTATTTCATCCCTCTCCATCCTTGTTGTGATGAATCAAATCTTTTCCCTTTGAAGTTTTGTTATTGTCGGATTGAATATTCAGATTTCAGAACACATGATGTATGTCTTGTGTATTAATACCCGTGGTGACAATGGGGTATTATATTGATCCACTTGATGTATGTTTTGGCTCTCAACTCACGGATTCTCGAGGTGACATTGGGGTAATTTATGCATAGGGGTTGATGCACTTTTTCATTATCTTTTCTGAGATAGAAACTTTGGTGTCTCCTTGTAGTTCTTTGTGTGTATTGAATATTATGATTATGAAGTTGTTTGATGCATATCGTATAATTAACTCATGGATACTTGTGGTGACATTGGAGTATCTACACGCCAAGGAAAGTCCCATCCGGACACGGGACGGAGTCTTCAGTCTTGTATCTTCGTAGTCTTGGAGTCCGGCGGATGATGATAGTACGGCTGTCCGGACACCCCCTAGTCCAGGACTACCTCAATGGTGCTGGTGAAGATGTTGATGGAGATTGATCCCCTCCGATGAGAGGATCGTTGGTGATGACGATGGTGATGATTTCCCCCTCCCGGAAGGAAGTGTCCCCGGCAAAACAGCTCTGCCGGAGCTCTAGATTGGTTCCGCCAAGGTTCCGCCTCGTGGCAGCGGAGTTTCATCCCGTAAGCTTGCCCACGATTTTTTCCAGGGTAAAAGCCTTCGTATAGCAAAATATGGACACCGGAGGGCCACCATGGGGCCCAGGAGATAGGGGAGCGCCCAATAGAGGTGGGCGCGCCCCCCACCCTCCTGGCCAGGGTGTGGGCCCCCTAAGGTGTTTCTTCCGCTCAATAATTCTTATTAATTCCAAAAATAAGTTTCGTGGAGTTTCAGGATTTTTGGAGCAGTGCAGAATAGGTTTCCAATGTTGCTCCTTTTCCAGCCAGAATTCTACCTGCCGGCATTCCCCCTCTTCATGGTAAACCTTGTAAAATAAGAGAGAATAGCCATAACTATTGAAATATAATGTGTAATAACAGCCCATAATGCAATAAATATTGATATAAAAGCATGATGCAAAATGGACGTATCAACTCCCACTACTAGGAAAAGGGCCATAGATAGGATTGACACTAATGGCGCACCAAGGAAGCAGTGCGCCACTACTATATACTAATGGCGCACCAGTTGGTGATGCGCCATTGGTGTGGAAGACACTAATGGCGCACCAGACAAAAGGTGCGCCACTAGTGATAATTTTTTTTTCATTTTTACATACATACTAATGGCGCATCAGACCGAAGTGCGCCATTACTAGTTCTAACTAGTAATAGCGCACCAGACAAGGAGTGCGCCTGTACATAATTTTTTTTATTCTTTTTTTGCAAAACTACTAATTAATGGCGCACCTTGTCACAGTGCGCCATTACTAGTTTAAACTAGTAATGGCGCACTACTACGCGGTGTGCCATTAGTATATATATATTTTGCACTACTACATGACTATCTCGGTTACGGCCGGATATCTCGCGGGGCAGGTAGTCCAGGATTTTCTGGATGCGTAAGGTGCATGGATGACACAATGTATCGCTAGCCAGATAGAGATCCTGGGTCTTCCAAAACCGTGTTCATGGGACATCGACGTCCCCCTCGCCGCCGACGATCAACCGCACCCTCCCCCGCTCCACCGCCGCCGACGATGAACCGCACCCTCCCCCGCTCCACCGGCCGCCACCGCCGACCCCCGTCCCGCCCCCTCCCCCACTCCACCGTCGCCGATGACCCACCACACCCTCCACTCCACATTTTTCATATTCATAAA
>NC_041391.1:11873833-11902177 GCF_002162155.2 Triticum dicoccoides | reverse complement strand
TCCCCCACTCCACCGTCGCCGATGACCCACCGCATCCTCCACTCCACCTTTTTCATATTCATAAATATTTTCAACTAAAAAATTTGAACATATTTTAAAAAAAAATTATTACTGTTTTTATTAAAAAATATTACTGTTATGATTTAAACATGTTTGAACATATTTAAACAGAAATAAATATGAAACAGCATTTTGAATGCATAAAAATAAAAACTAGGGAGTCTGGGTATCGAACCCAGGACCTCCTAGTGTGTGTGCTGCGTGCTGACCAGTCGGGCTAGTAGGCAGCTTCTGATGTAGATTGGGTTAGGTAGAATATAACTTGTAATGAAAAAACATTCTAATGGCGCACCGCCGCTGGGTGCGCCATTAGTAAGCTACCCCCACTCCACCTATTCCCCTCCCTTCCATCCTCCCCACTCGACCTAATACCCCGCCGCCGCGCCTGCATGCCCCATCTGTCCCCTCCGTCCCCTGCCGCCGCCGCCCCGACCCCCGCCGGAATCCACCCCCCACCACTGCAGCTCCCCCGCGCCGCCGCCCCCGCGCCCCCACGACCCCCACCACTGCAGCTCCCCCGCGCCCCGAGCCGGAGGAGGAGGACCAGGAGGAGGAACAGGAGGAGGAGGAGACGACGACCGCCTCTACCTCAGCTCAGCTCTGCTGTGGAGTGGTCTTGTGCCGGCACCGAGCCCTAGGGATCCGGCACGACCGCGGCTTCCTCCGGGTCCAAGGCGGCCGGCCGGCGCCGTGTACGCCCTCGACTGCAAGTGAGCCCCTCCCCTCCACTTCCTTCTTCTTCTTCTTCCTCTTGCCCTCAACCTCTGCTCTGAGTCTCGACCGCTGTGCAGGGCCCGTCCATATCCGGCGAGCCCACCACACCGTTTGACAGGAAGCACCACTGTCGTTGCCGAGCCACTCCACCGGCATCCACCATCCTCGCGCGCTTCCTCCTCGAGCAGGCCTCCCCGCAAGCGTCACCGAGCACCAAGCCGCGGGTCTGCCCCCTCCACACGCCCTTGAAGCAGCAAACCCTCGGCCGTCCTCTCCAGCAAGCAGATCTGCATCCTCAACATCTTTTCCCTGGACATACCTGCCTCTTGTAATTAAAGTGACAGCCTGACAGGTGACATTTTGTTGCAATTTCTATGTTTTTTTTGTTCTGAATGTGCAGCTACGCAATGTGTAGAAGTGGTACAGGCCTGTAGTTAGAACAAATCATCAATTTTTAAATGCTTTGATCTAATAACAACAAAAAAACCATGAGCCAGTCACGTTTGAAGGTTCTTTGGTTACTATCAACTAGCATTGCTAGATGAGTTCTTCTGCTATCTTGTGATAATTGTAGTAGATTATAGCTTGCTTCAGTTTGTCACCAGGGAAACAAAGGTTGGTTGTGGCAATTGTCACATTAGCCTTGCGGCTCTCCGACCAAATGTAAGATATGCAACAAATAACGGACAAATACCTAACAGTTTTCTAGAGCTAGCGAAGAGATTAAAATCTCTGTGAGATATTCATAGCCATGAAGCCCAGTAGCCTGTAGTTCACTAAACTTATAGCCCAAGATCCAATTTACATGCTATACTCTTCAGCAACATTGCTTGCTAGAACTACTGTCACATGTGCACTTGGCAGGTAACACTAACTAAACATAGCGTGCAAAAATGATCACATGTTTTAGAGCAGTATCTGCTACTACAACATGAGGGTTTTCTTAGCTAAATTAGGCTATATTCATTTTGTGTCAGCTCCTTGCTGTCCATGTTAACTCATTTTCATGGTACCCCTAGATTTGACTTTCAGTGTTGGTGATTCTGCAGTTGCTGTAGACTACTATAGTGATGAGTGTCTAGCTTTTGTAATCTACACTTCTTGCATAAGGATTTGCATGTGCCTTTGTACCATGAGTAATTTTGGGACTTGGGAATTGGTTCTTTCTTACTACAGTCTTGCTGCTATAGTATGGCTCTGTTCTTGGTGGAGGTTTCATTGCTTGTTTTGTGTGGCTTAGGTTATATTTCAGTGGAATTTGTGTGATATGTTTGGCTGGACTATGCTCTTTTCACAGTTATAGTGTTGTCACTTTACAGCTTGCATGCTTGCCATACCAGGCCATCAGTGTTCCGCTGTTATGATAAACTATTCAATTCTTTGTATGGTTCTATCTTTTTTCTGTGATGACAAGGGACACTGGTTGCTTATGCACTGAGTTGGGTTTTATGCGTCAAACAATCCATTTTGACAAGGCTCATTGATGGGTACTTTTTTTATTGGGTGCATTTATTTATATTATATCATATTGCTTCTATATCTGATCGACCATTGCTTGTACTAGTTCGTCAAGAATACATGTCTGTATAGCACAGAGAGCACCAAAAGTTAAACACCTCAATCTATTAGTATTTGTCTGCATTTTCTCACATTCTTCTTGTATCTGATCCAGTATTGCTTGTAGTGGTTTGTCCAAAATGTTGAATGATACTGCCTGGAGATGCATATATTGTTTCACCTCTTCAAAGGCCAACGTATTTTCCATGTTGTGATGGAGGCCTTTTTTTTAACACTGGGCTTTGCCACCTGTTGTTTGTCTTGTAAATATTGGAGAGAGATTTAAGCAAGTAGCACATTACCTTGTCCACCTAGGATAATGATTTTGCAGGTACCTCGAGAGGCCCTTGAGTTTGCCGGAATGTCGATTAACTTCCGTTCTGGCAAATTCGGGTACTCCATATGTCCTATTTTCAGCAAAGGTCATGCTGAAATTTTACGTGAATTTTAGCATGACTTTGCTAAAAATAGGACATATGGGGTACTTGCGACTAATGCATGTTTTATGATCTGTTGTAAGGGTACTAATTGGTCTCTTCTGCTGCTTATCAGAGATGGCGGGAAGCAGCCACCGCCGCTCTGCGACACCGCGGTACGAGTTGGATGCTTCCGAGTTCTTCACTATCATACTTGGGACTTCAGTATCATCCATGAAGCAGGTATATAAATCGAGAGATCTCCCCTTCACCCATATCATTATGATATATGTTGTTTGCTACATCACTCATTGTCCCAAACTACAGAGGCCGCCTGACAGTTTTATGAACATGCTGATGGGTGAAGATCCGCCAAATAATGTGAAGCTGCGACAGGCCGGCAGCGGGTTTCGCAGGCAGTGGGATGTGGAGTTGGTGATCAAGGAGGGCCACATGTACTTGTCTCGTGGGTGGGAGAAGTTCTACCGTGCCTACGACCTGCGGCTGGGGTACTTCCTTCTCTTCAGGTACGACGACGACGCCACCATGCTCATCGTGAAGGTGTTCAACGTGACTATGTGTCGCATGCGCTACGCTGACGATGATGATGCCGGTACGTTCTGGCTCTTCTTATTCCTCTACATTTGGCTTTGTCTCACATCGATTATTAACAGTCATTGTTGCATTTGGACAGGTAATGGGAGCAGCAGCAGCGACACTAGCTACAGCCAAAGCAGCAGCGACTATGGCTGTAGCGAAAGCAGAAGCGATTCTGGCTGTAGCGAAAGCAGCAGCGATTCTGGCAGCAGCATAGACAACAAGAAGGATGATCCGGACTGGAGTGCGGGAGAAGAGGAGCAGAGTGGGGATGAGGAGATGCAGGATGACGATGGGCATCAGGCTGAGGATTACCTAGCGCTGGTGGTGGCTGACCAAGGGCAAGAGATGGTGGTGGCTGACCATGGGCAAGAGATTGTGGTGGCTGACCATGGGCAAGAGATGGAGGTGGCTGAGGATGACCTAGCGATGGTCGTGCCTGAAGGTGGCCTCGCGATGGTGGTGGTGCCTGACAATGACCACGCACCGGTGGTGGCGCCGGCGATCCCACAGCTGGGCGACATGACCACGCCAATTGTGGTAGAAGACTACATCCCACTGCCTCCACCGCCTCCACCGCCTCGCCGCTCTTGGCACATCAGGCTGAGGAAGGAGAAGGAGAAGGAGAAGAACAATACTTAGTTACCTATGTTATCTCTAATATGCTTAGTTTCCTATAGGTTAGCTTCATTTTACCTAAGTTGGCTCTAATATGCAAACTTAGAGCTTATATGCTTAGTTTCCTATAGCTTAGCTCCAAAATAAGTTATGTTAGCACAAAATGATCAAGTTTACATAATAAGCTTATAGTCTTTTTATTATTCTTCTTCTTTTCCAAAATGACATAGGTTAGCTTCATTTTACCTAAGTTGGCTCTAATATACAAACTTAGACCTTATATGCTTAGTTTCCTATAGGTTAGCTCCAAAATAACTTATGTTAGCACAAAATGATCAAGTTTACATAATAAGCTTATAGTCTTCTTCTTATTCTTCTTCTTTTCCAAAATTCTTCTTATTCTTCTTCTAGTGTTCTTCTTCTTCTAGTATTCTTCTAGTCTTCTTCTTTTTCTTCTTCTAACTTCTTGTTTATCATTTTGCAGATTTGATTTAATTCACGGAGGCTTGCATGGATGGAGTACTTCTTTTCCATTTGTGTTTTTATTTTGTATCAATGTGAAACTTTTGTGAATTGATGGATAACGGTGTTGGATGAACAATGTGAAACTTTTGTAATATGTAACGATGAAACTATGTGTTGGCTATGTATGTATATATGATGGAACTTGTGCGTTGGCTATGTATGTATATATGATGGAACTTGTGTGTTGGCTATGATTGTTATATGGATGCTTGTTGTATATATATGTGTTGGATATCTCATAGGTGAAATAGTGACCTGAGATTAAGAAAAAAAATTAAAAAAAATTGTTACTAATGGCGCACTAACATGTGGTGCGCCATTAGTATAGCAGACACTAGTGGCGCACTGTGGGCAAAACTAATGGCGCATTGCCTGGTGCACCATTAGCATTCCAGATACTAATGGCGCACCAGTGGTGCGCCATTAGTAAAAAATTCTAGTGGTGTGATACTAATGGCGCACCCGTAGTGCGCCATTAGTAGGCAAAACCGGTGCGCCATTAGTAGGCCTTTTCGTAGTAGTGTCCCCCAAGCTTAGACCTTGCTTGTCCTCAAGCGGAAGCCGATATCAAAAAATATGTCCACATGTTTAGAGATAGGGGTGAGATAAAAATAAAATACGGACATGAGTGCATCATGATCATTCTTATAACAGCAACATAAATAGATTTTGTCATATGACTTCTTATGCTCAAGTAACATCAATTCACAATGTCAAGTATGGTTCAGAAACTTCATTGGAAGCTAACAAACTATAATCTTAGTCATTGAAGCAATTGCAATTTATCATAACATCAGAAAGAGTCAACAATAGAGCTTTTTAGCAAGTCCACATACTCAACTATCAAGTAGTCTTCTACAATTGCTAACACTCACGCAATACTTGTGGTTATTGAGTTTCAGCCGTACACTGAGAAAGATAGGGTCTTATTGTGTTGCCTCCCAACATATTCACCTTTAGGTGATGTCAACAATAATAGTCGATGCTAACTTACACCAAATTGAATATATATATCATGATCTTTCAAACACGAGGAGCTTGCCAAAGGATAAAATGAAAAAGGGAGAGGTGAGGATCACCTTGACTCAAGCATAAAGTAAAAACATAAAATAAAAGATAGGCCCTTCACAGAGGGAAGCAGATGTTGTCATGTGCTTTTATGGTTGGATGCACAAAATGTTAATGCAAAAGAACGTCACTTTATGTTGCCACTTGTATGTGGACCTTTATTATGCAGTCTGTCGCTTTTATTGCTTCCACAACAAGATCGTATAAAGCTTATTTTCTCTGCACTAATAAGTCATACATATTTAGATAGCAATTTTTATTTCCTGCAACATGACAACTGACTTGAAGGATCTTACTCAATCCATAGGTAGGTATGGTGGACTCTCATGGCAAAACTAGGTTTAAGGATGTTTGGAAGCACAAGTAGTATCTCTACTTGGTGCAAGGAATTTGGCTAGCATGAGGGGGAAAGGCAAGCTCAACATGTTTGGAAGGTCAATGACAATATACTTTAGCTGAGATGTGAGAAAACATAAACCATTATGTTGTCCTCCATGTCATACTTAATGAGTGCTTCACAATCATAAAAGATGTCCAAGATAATATATTTGTATGTGAACCTCTCTTTCCTTATTACTTCCTATTAATTGCAACGATGGCCAAAACTACGTTTATCAACTCTCAACAACTTTTATGCCTCATACTTTCTATGTGTGAAGTCATTACTATCGATAAGATCAATATGAACTCTTTTATTCTTTCTTTCTACTTTCTCAAGATCATGGCAACATAGCAAATCCCTTGACTCAACACTAATCTTTATTATAGATAGCTCACGGACTCGATTACATAAAGAGATCACAAAGCAAAACTCAAAACTACTTGATACTAAAACTTCAATCTACTAGATCAAGATACTACTAAAAGGATCGAGCTAAATAAAACGGTAAAGATAGGAGTGTGATGGTGATACGATACCAGGGCACCTCCCCAAGCTTGGCAGTTGCCAACGGGAGTGCCCATACCCATGTAATTATGTCCTCGGAGGTGATGGAAGTGGTGATGATGATGGTGGATAATCGCACATCGAGCGTAAAAGCCCCTCCAACTTGCGGATGATGCCCTTGAGTCCGGCGATATGATCCTTCAACAAAATATTCTCCTGTGTGAGATACTTATTCTGTATGCGATCTAACTTATCATCTTGTAAGCTTCAATCTCAGTTGGAGTAAATAGGTTAGGTAAGGGTTGAGGGATGTCTTCTTCTTTCACTGCCAGAGCTTGAACCTCCGTGGCCTTTGTGATCCCTTCCTCCTTGTTGATATCTTCCGGTTATTCTCTTTTCAGCTCTATCTTCAATAGCCAAGCATCCTTACCTTCATTGTTGAAGGAGGGCGACGTCATGGTGCTCTAGATCTGCAACAGAAATAGCTCGAAACAAAAACAGAGGATATTTGCGTGATACGGTGGTCAAAACCTTCGGGAGTTTATATAATGAATTTTTACCGACCAAAATACGTAACGTGCAAGAAAACGGAGTCCGGGAGGCACACGAGGTGGCCACGAGACAGGGGGGGCGCGCCCAGTAAGGGTGGGCGCGCCCTCCACCCTCGTGGAGGCCTCGTGTCCTTCCCGGACTACTTCTTTTTTCCTAAAATTCTTAAATATTCCAAAACTGAAAAAATTGCCATTAGAATTGTTTTGGAGTCGGTTTACTTACCGTACCACATACCTATTCCTTTTCGGAGTCTGGAACGTTCTGGAAAGTGTCCCTTATGTATTCCTCCGGGGTTATGGTTTCAATAATATTAGTTTCAACATTGATAGGATCACCTGGAATATAATGTTTAATTCTTTGACCGTTCACCACCCTCGGATTTGTCCCTTAGAAGTTGTTGATTTTTATGGCACCAGAACTATAGACCTCCTCGATAACGTAAGGACCTTCCCATTTAGAGAGAAGCTTTACTGCAAAAAATCTTAGACGAGAGTTGAATAATAACACATAATCACCTACGTAAAACTCACGCTTTTGTATCCTTTTTTCATTCCAGTGTTTGACTTTTTCTTTAAATAGCTTGGCATTCTCATAAGCTTGGGTTCTCCATTCATCAAGTGAGCTAATATCAAATAACCTCTTCTCACCGGCAAGTTTGAAGTCATAGTTGAGCTTTTTAATAGCCCAATATGCTTTATGTTCAAGTTCTGGAGGTAAATGACAAGCTTTTCCATAAACCATCTTATATGGAGACATACCCATATGTTCAAGTTCTGCGGGATCATCAAGTTTTTTGGACCAATTCTTTCTGCATCTATTGATAGTCTTTTGCAAAATTAATCTGAGCTCTCTATTGCTCAACTCTACTTGACCACTAGACTGCATATGATAAGGAGATGTGATTCTATGATTAACATCATACTTAGCAAGCATCTTACGGAAAGCACCATGAATAAAATGTGAACCACCATCAGTCATAAGATATCTAGGGACTCCAAACCTCGGAAAATAACTTCTTTAAGCATTTTAATAGAAGTGTTATGATCAACACTACTAGTTAGAATAGCTTCTACCCACTTAGTAACGTAATCAAGAGCAACTAAAATATGTGTATAACCATTAGAGGCAGGAAAGGGTCCCATATAATCAAAGCCCCAGACATCAAACGGTTCAATAACAAGAGAATAATTCATAGGCATTTCTTGACGTCTACTAATCTTACCAATTCTTTGAAATTCATCACAAGATAACACAAACTTACGAGCATCTTTGAAGAGAGTAGGCCAATAAAAACCAGATTGCAATACCTTATGTGTAGTTCTATCTCCAGCGCAGTGTCCTCCATAGGATTCAGAGTGACACTTGCGTAGGATATGTTCCTGTTCATGCTCGGGTACATAACGTCTAATAAGACCATCTACTCCTTCTTTATAAAGGCGTGGGTCATCCCAGAAGAAATGTCGTAAATCATAAAAGAACTTTTTCTTTTGCTAGTATGTGAAACTAGGAGGTATAAATTTATCAACAATTTAATTAGCATAATCAGCATACCAAGGAGCAGTACGAGAAGCATTAACGACCGCTAATTGTTCATCAGGAAAGCTATCATCAATAGGCAGTGGGTCATCAAGAACATTCTCTAACCTAGACAAGTTGTCTGCAACGGGGTTCTCAGCTCCTTTCTATCAATAATATGCAAATCAAATTCTTGGAGCAAGAGAACCCATCTAATGAGTCTAGGCTTAGCATCTTTCTTTTTCATAAGATATTTAATAGCAGCATGATCAGTGTGAATAGTAACTTTGGAATCAACTATATAAGGTCTAAACTTATCACATGCAAACACAACTGCTAAGAACTCTTTTTCAGTAGTAGCATAATTTCTCTGGGGACTATCAAGAGTCTTACTAGCATACTGGATTACATTCAATTTCTTATCAACTCTTTGCCCTAGAACAGCACCTACAGCATAATCACTAGCATCACACATAATTTCAAAGGGTAAATTCCAATCAGGTGGCTGAACAATAGGTGCAGTGATCAAGGCTTTCTTAAGTATTTCAAATGCTTCTACACAATCATCATCAAATACAAAAGGAATATCTTTTTGCAATAATTTAGTCAGAGGCCTAGAGATTTTAGAAAAGTCCTTAATGAACCTCCTATAAAAACTGGCATGACCAAGGAAACTTCTTATACCTTTTATGTCCTTGGGACATGGCATCTTTTCAATTGCATCAACTTTAGCTTTATCAACTTCAATACCTCTCTCGGAGATCTTGTGCCCCAAGAAAATGCCTTCATTAACCATAAAGTGGCACTTTTCCCAATTCAATACGAGACTAGTGTCTTCACATCTCTGCAAAACTCGATCAAGCTTGCTCAAGCAATCATCAAAAAAGGATCCATAAATGGAGATTCATGAATACCTCACAAATCTTTTCACAAAAGTATGAGAATATAGCCATCATACATCTTTGAAAGGTAGCAGGTGCATTACATAAACCAAAAGGCATACGTCTATAAGCAAAGGTACCAAAAGGGCAAGTAAAAGTAGTTTTTGATTGATCCCCCGCTGACACAGGTATTTGAGGGAAACCAGAATAACCATCTAGAAAGCAGAAATATGTGTGTTTGGATAGTATTTCTAGAATTTGATCAATAAAAGGTAAAGGGTAATGATCTTTCTTAGTAGCTTTATTTAACTTACAGAAATCAATTACCATCCTATAACCTGTAATAATTCTTTGCGGGATCAATTCATCTTTATCATTAGGAACAACAGTAATACCTCCTTTTTTAGGAACACAATGGACAGGGCTTACCCAATCACTATCAGCAACGGGATAAATTATAACTGCCTCAAGGAGCTTTAGTATCTCCTTTCTTACCACTTCTTTCATCTTAGGATTCAATCGTCGTTGAGGATCTCTAACTGGTTTAGCATCGGCCTCCAAATTAATTTTGTGTTGGCAGAACGTGGGACTGATGCCCTTAAGATCATCCAGAGTATATCCAATAGCAGCACGGTGCTTCTTCAGAGTTTTCAATAATCTTTCTTCTTCTTGATCTGAAAGGTTAGAACTAATAATAACAGGATATATTTTCTTTTCATCAAGATAAGCATACTTAAGATTATCAGGTAAGGGTTTGATTTCAAACACGGGATCACCCTTGGGTGGAGGGGGATTCCCAAGAATTTCAATGGGAAGGTTGTGTTTCAGCATAGGTTCCTGTTTAAGGAACACTTCATCTATTTCCCTTATTTCCTTCATAAACATATCGTTTTCATGGTCTAGCAAATATTGTTCTAACAGATCAGTAGGAGGCACGACAATGGAAGCAAGACCAATAATCTCATCCTTACTAGGTGATTCTCTATCAAGAGGTTGTCTATGAAACTTAGCAAAATTAAACTCATGGGACATACCCTCTAAGCCAATTGTAACAGTATCATTTTCACAATCAATCTTAGCATTAACTGTATTCAAGAAGGGTGTACCAAAAATAATGGGACAAAAGTCATCTTGTGGGGAACTAAGAACAAGAAAATCAGCAGGGTATTTAACCTTCCCACACAAGACTTCTACCGGTACTAAAGGGCAATTTTGGCCAGGCCAAGTGGCGGGAAACGAGGGCCTTTAGTACCAGTTGGTGGCTCCAACCGGTACTAAAGGGCAACCATTAGTACCGGTTGGAGCAACCAACTGGTACTAATGGTCATGTGCTGCCACCCGCGGTGCACTGTGTTTAGTCCCACCTCGCCGAGCGAAGGGCAGCCCCACTGTTTTATAAACCCAGCCGCGGCTGCTCTTTCGAACTCCTCTATACAGCAGGCTTCTGGGCCTAACTAGGGCGTGCTGCCCTGTGAGCTTGCCGGCCCTTCTAGGCCTGAATTTGCACACCCTAGGTCTGGCAGGCCCACCGGGTAGCGCCCCAACTATTTTTTATATAGTTTTTTTCTTTTATGCATTATTTATTTTTGAGTAATTTTTTATATAGTATTTTCTTTTCTACTTTATTTTTTTCTTCTATTTATTTCTGAGTAGTTTTTTTGCTGTATTTAGTTTCTTTGTGAATATTTTTGCTTTATATAGTTTTTTCTTTTCTGCATTATTTATTTTCTTCTATTTATGTTTGAGTAATTTTTTATATAGTAATTTTCTTTTCTGCTTTATTTTTTCCTTCTATTTATTTCTGAGTAGTTTTTTTGCTGTAATTAGTTTCTTTGTGAATATTTTTGCTTTAGTTGCGTCGAATGCTTCATAATGCTTCATTTTGGACTGATTTTCAATTTCACGGTCATTTATCTATCTAAACAAGTACAAATATGGTTTGAAAAATGAAGCGCCCGTGTAACAGATCAGTTCTCGTCCGAAACCCTGATACTCCAAAAGAGATTGTCCAATTTTGTACACGAAGTGCGTCTAGTTTTTGCCGTGACCCTCTCTACTCTTTCGCACATGCTATGCGGGTGAAATGATGATACCATGCCAAGTTTCAACATTTTCAGAGTTCGTTTTGTAGTGATTTTCAATTTCATGGTCATTTAGCTCTGATCTAAACAAATAGGTTACTAAAAAACGGCAAATGATGTCAGAACGTGTTGGAAATTGATGACGTCGTGGGGGATTGAGTGGGAGACCGAGTGAGTGGAGAGAGTGAGGGCGTAAGCATGTAAAAATATACATCAAAAATACATTGATTATGAATGATCTTTTTGTGTACAATCTGAATTGTCAATATATATATGAGTCCTCAACGGTTTAGAAACGAGTGAAGACTCATATTGAGTCCACAAATTATATACACATAGAGTTCAATGAAGACCAAATGCTTGTGATACTTTTTTTTGCGTGGTAATACGTGTCTCATTTATATCATAAGGATCATTGTACAAGCCACGTACAAACTGACCTGGCAAAACTGAAAAGACAGCAAAACGCTAGCCTTTGCACAAAGGAACAACAGCCAAAGAGTAAAATTACAATCAAGACCAAATAAACCTTAGAACTTGACACCAACGCCCGTCATAGGCCTCCGGTACCACCATAGCAGCCACCAAAGGAAACAATGACAGATCACCTTCACACTTGAGCTCGAAGCGGCTCCATCGTTGATATGCAGCTTTGCGGACCTCCAAGGTGGTTCACCAAAAGCGACACCATTACCCTTGAACGAATCAGGCTGGGGCAACACCCCGGACACGCCACCGAACTCTAGATCTGGCACCCCCACACGACTAAGACGCCGGAGGAGAAAACCATACCTGCCATCCACGAACCACGAACCCAGCACACGATCCACCATCTTCAAGATGTCGTCGATGTAGACCACAATCTGCATCCGCTCTTGGACTACCTCCCAAGCTCCGTGCCGGCGCTGGAGCAAACACCGTCGCAACGGCGAAGCCCGAGGACACGGGTCCGGCACGAGGGGAGCCGTCGGAGGCCGGCGGCGGAAGCGAGTCCGCTAGCGCTAGAAGCTAGATCAGGCGAAGACTCCTACTGCAGCCTACATTGATCAGTACCGCCTTTCAGGCAAAACGTGCTATTGATATAGAGAAGTACATAAAAAATACACTGATCATCAATGATCTTTTTGTATAGAATCTAAATTGTCAATAGGAATCTACGCCGACTTAAGAACCGGCGAAGACTCCTATTGCAGCCACAGATCCTACACATAGAGTTCAATGAAGACCAAATGCTTGTGATAGTTTGAGAAGTAACATATTTAAGGTGGTAAAAATCTTGCTAGGGGAATGAGGTGGGACTAAAAATAGCCCCTGCCACCACCTCTTTACTACCGGTTCGTGCCACGAACCGGTACTAAAGATGCTGGTGGCCGGCCAACACCTTTAGTACCGGTTCGTGGCACGAACCGGTACTAAAGATTCGCATTGAACCGGTACTAAAGATCTCCTCCCGCCTAGCCATTTGAACCGGCACCAATGGACACATTAGTGCCGGCTCAAATGCAAACCGGTACTAATGTATCTCAGATTTGACCCTTTTTCTACTAGTGCATGTTGCGATCATTGAGAGAAAGCCGAGCATAAAAATTTTGAATAATCATTTCTCTGGAGAGCTCATGATGGGGGCATGAATATAACATTGACTTAAGCCTCCCCCAAGCTTGAGCGATGCTTTCTTCTTCGCGAGGCCAGAAATTATATATGTAATTGCGATCACAATGAACAAGATGCATAGGATAGAACTTCTGGTGAAATTCCAACTTCAATCGTTTATAATTCCAAGATCCTGTATCGTCACATAGCCTATACCATGTCAATGCATCTCCCTTCAAAGATAAAGGGAAGACCTTCCTTTTGACAACATCATCGGGAATACCTGCAAACTTTAATAATCCACAAACTTCATCCACAAAGATAAGGTGTAAATCGGGATGCAATGTTCCATCTCCTGCAAATGGACTAGCTAGCAGTTTCTCTATCATACCCGAGGGAATCTCAAAGTAAATATTTTCAAAAAGTTCGGTAGGTTGAGGAGCAACTCTTTGCTCTTCTAGTCGGGGTGAAGATACCCCGAACAAGCCCCTCAAAGGATTAGTTTCCATAGTGACAAGTAACAGAAAATTTCAGCACACTATATAAATGTTTCCTTACCAAGTTCCACTCACCAAAAGCACTACACTCGCCGGCAACGGCGCCAGAAAAGAGTTTTGATGACCCATAAGTGTAGGGGATCTATCATAGTCCTTTCGATAAGTAATAGTGTCGAACCCAACGAGGAGCAGATGGAAATGATAAGCGGTTCTCAGTAAGGTTTTCTCTGCAAGCACTGAAATTGTAGGTAATATGATAAGATAAATTGTAACGAGTAACAAGCAATGAAGGAAATAAAGTGCAGAAAGGTGGCCCAATCCTTTTTGTACAAAAGGATAAGCCTGGACAATTTCTTATAATGAGCAAGGACACATGGGAATTATCGTCAAGCTAGTTTTCATCACGCTCATATGATTCACGTTCGGTACTTTGATAATTTGATATGTGAGTGGACCGGTGCTTGGGTACTGCCCTTACTTGGACAAGCATCCCACTTATGATTAACCCCTATTGCAAGCATCCACAACTAAAAAAGAAGTATTAAGGTAAACCTAATCACAACATTAAGCATATGGATCCAAATCAGCCCCTAACGAAGCAACGCATAAACTAGGGTTTAAGCTTCTGTCACTCTAGCAACCCATCATCTACTTATTACTTCCCAATGCCTTCCTCTAGGCCCAAATAATGGTGAAGTGTCATGTAGTCGACATTCACATAACACCACTAGAGGAAAAGACAACATACATCTCATCAAAGTATCGAACGAATACCAAATTCACATGACTAGTAATAGCAAGACTTCACCCATGTCCTCAGGAAAAACGTAACTACTCACAAAGCATATTCATGTTTATAATCAGGGGAGTAATAATATGCATTAATGATCTGAACATACGACCTCCCACCAAGTAAACCAATTAGCATCAACTACAAGGAGTAATCAACACTACTAGCAACCCACAGGTACCAATTTGTGGTTTGGATACAAGATTGGATACAAGAGATGAACTAGGGTTTTGAGAGGAGATGGTGCTGGTGAAGATGTTGATGGAGATTGACCCCCTCCCGATGAGAGGATCATTGGTGATGACGATGGTGATGATTTCCCCCTCCCGGAGGGAAGTGTCCCCGGCAAAATAGCTCTGCCGGAGCTCTAGATTGGTTCCGCCAAGGTTTCGCCTCATGGCGGCGGAGTTTTGTCCCGTAAGCTTGCCCACGATTTTTTCCAGGGTAAAAGCCTTCATATAGCAGAAGATGGACACCAGAGGGCCACCAGGGGGCCCAGGAGACATCGGGGCGTGCCCCCCACCCTCCTGGCCAGGGTGTGGACCCCCTGAGGTGTTTCTTCCGCTCAATAATTCTTATTAATTCCAAAATTAAGTTTTCTGGAGTTTCACGATTTTTGGAGCAGTGCAGAATAGGTTTCCAATGTTTGCTCCTTTTCCAGCCAGAATTCCAGCTGTCGGCATTCCCCCTCTTCATGGTAAACCTTGTGAAATAAGAGAGAATAGCCAAGTATTGAGATATAATGTGTAGTAACAGCCCATAATGCAATAAATATTGATATAAAAGCATGATGCAAAATGGACGTATCAACCCTCTTGTTCAGAAGTTAAATTTAGTTCAAAAAGAAAACGAGTATTTGAAAGAAAAAATGAAAATAATTGAAAAAGAAAAGATGAAATTGGAGTTGTATGTTACCGATGTCGTCGATGATCACAAGCTCAAGATGGACGCAATGCTCTTGAGGATTAGTAATATTAGAAAATAGGCCATTGATAATGAGGGCTTGGTATCATTATGTTGTTGGATCAGTTGTCACCTTAGTTGCGATCTTGATCGCATTTGTTGTGATGATGGTAAGTTTTCTCTAGTGTTTTGCTTAACAAATGCATACTTAGCTTTGTACATTCTTGTTAGCCCTATTATGCCACATACAATAACTACGTAAATAAGGCATCCCCATCAAACATCACACAAATCTAAAAGAATATCTAATTAAGCCACTAGTCCATATCTATACCAATATAAAAAGACCCAAAGAGGCAGATCCAATATATCTCAGGCACCCATTCACGTTAATCCAACTGTCCATATTGTCCTAATGGTGAGCGATTAAACAAGTTCAATGCTAAACAATTTTTTCCCTTCCTGATGATCCGCTTCCTTGGGCACGAAAGGAAGGGAACTGCCCACATAGAAAAAAAGGAAGGAACTGCCATACACGAAAGGAAAGGAACTATCGCACCATCTCTCCACTCCCAATCGCTCGATTCGTCAGATTACGACCTCGCCACCATCGCCTCGAGCAGCTGCACCTTGAAGGACGTCGCCCCCATCCCCTCCACCCATCGTGGCCGTGGGCGACGCTACTTCCCTACACCGCCTGGCCGGCCGGCGGGGAAGCAACCTCCTACAACGCTTAGCCGGCCATCAGGGACGCTACCTACAATGCCTTGCCTGTCATCGGGCCGCATGACATACACCGCCCGGATGCTGCCGCTCCCGCTCCACATGCTAACGTTATGGCGTTAATGCCATCACGATCACGTCGACGTCAAGATCTGGCCATCACCGTCGCCTTAGCAGCTCGATGCCACCCATGATTCAGGTAATTATATACGTCAAGGTAGGCTAATAAATGTTGAAAAACAATATGTTCAGGTTTTCCCCTTTATTTTATAGAAGATGTAAATCCAAATATTCTAATAGAAGGTAGGTTTATTTGGGTAGTATATTTATTTCATTGACAGAATGTGATCTATAGGTGTGCTCATTTTATTTTAGCATGTTCAGGTTTTAGCCGAATCATATGTTATGTACCATTAGCCTAATTACTTGGTCGTGCAAGGTGCAAGGGGTCCATGGCTGCGGAATTAGTGGCGTCTTATGGATGATGCTCCATAAAACAAGAACTTTAAGCACTGAATTGGAACTTTCGATAGCCGCTGGGTAGTGGATCAGTTGAACTAATTTGAATGGATTGTGCTTAGATTTTCAGATTTACCATCTGCCAGCTTCAGGACGAGGTTAGTGCCCCCTGATCTGGTTACTTGCATGTACAATTAACCACTAGGATTCAGTATAATTTTAAACCCATTTGTATGTAGAGATGGAGTTGCCGCTGGTGGTGTGAGATAGACAATGCCTTTTAGTGCTACTTTTCTAAAGAAGATTCAGGTCTGTCTTCACGCTGCCATTGCTGCTGCGCCCACAATGCAAGCACAGCTGCGCCCATAATTTTGGTATGCAAACACCACACTTCAGTAAATGAAAATATGGGAGGTTTTGGCAACATTGGTCGACGAAGATGACGCAAACACCACATCTTGACGGCAGCGACAAATAGGAATAGAGGATGCAGACACTGAAGATTTTGATGATTTTTCAGGTTTAAGAGGAATCAATGCTGGATTAATAAAAAGGTAGAGTTAATCTAGGAATAATGGGTAATTTTATTGCTTGATGTTTTAAATTCTTGTTTATTCATTACTTAGTGCCAGATGTTGCTTATGTCTTATATGAAGGTCAGTAGTTTAAACCTATCAAAGTTTACTATAGTAGCCGGCATACTGTATTTGTAAATTTACACTAAGAATTGTATGTCAAGTAGTATACTACATTATGTTTGCATGAATCTCGGTCAGTGGGACTTCATTACATTATTAGACCCTCAACATGATGATAAATATATGACTTCTAACTAGAATAAACAAAAACAAATCCTAAAACTACACGTGCGTTGCACGTGCACATTTACTAGTCCAGAAAATGTGCAGATGATTGTCCATGCAATATCTTATAATTATTAGAAAAGTTAACTAAAACAAATATCAAGACAATAACTCACCGATCCTGACTCCAAGTTTAGGGTTTACTATACTTGGGGCAGCTTAGCGAAGGAATAAGTCGGAGATATTTCACTGCATCAACAATATATTACTTCAACCTTGGAGCGATACCCGTGTAAACACTGGGTATATACTGGTTTGACTATATTAACAATTAGCACCCTACTTCAACTTTTTCTACTTCAGTACTAGCAAATCAGTCAATTGTAAGACAAGAAAAATGGTGACTTAGGGAATTCGAGTTGATACTTCAATGAATGCTGTATTTCAAATGTACATGTTATAATACAATTCACCAAAATCGTGGAAGAATGATAAAAATCCGTACAACAATATCAATGGTGTTCAGCGACAGCGTTTCATATACGACAACGGTTGCGACGACAAAAATTGATTTATAGCGAAAGGCATAGGTATTGTACATATTGCAAAACCTAAAAATAAATGTCGGAAAGAAGTAAAAGAGTATTACTAACAGATTTTGTTGTACGGTTTTGTTAGCTTGAAAACAATGGTCAAGTATATTCAGTCGACCACACAAAAAAATCTGAGTATGCCTTAGGGCTGTTAGACACATGCACCAACCTTTTCAATCACTTGACGGTCCAGCTTTGAAGGCTAGCTTGAACACTGCCATATGTTCCTTAATTCATTCAGCTGTTACATTTTATTCAACACAACGTTCAATAAGCAAATTGTAAGAACAGAAACAAACTTAGAAAAGTACATGAGTGACAGTTAACTGAGCTGAAAGAAGACTTACTTTATAGTTAAGAGGTGGCGACATATGTGGCACTCAAGTGCGCAACAAAAAATAGAAGGATCGAGAGCATTTACTAGAGTAGAAAACATGACAAGGACATCAACAAATGTTATGTAAACAAAATCAGATGGTAAAAGTTGTATGACATGTACTATTAAAAAAATCAAGAGTTGTTATGCAAACTTCGCTATCTTTATATGGCATGATTTATCTCACAAAAAAAACTAGTGAAATAGAACAGAGTATACTTTAGAAAAATAGGACTTTAATTTCTTCGAAGTACAGCATACACAACCAATTGATACGTGGGTATGGTTTTAGCCTGATCTGCGCCATGCTAAAACGAAGAAGGTAGTTGTGTGCACCACATATACTATGCAAAATCTCACTAACTACATTATATATTAATATTTCAAAATTAAGCGATTGCGTGTGTAATCAATTCAAGTCCATATCCAACTTTGCACGTATCAGTCTTACATCAAGCTGAACCCACCCAGTACTCGCATCTCATGTGGGAGAAGAACATTAAGAAACAATACTTGGCTGATCTTTAAGTAATGAATTGTCAACTAAACTAGCACAATGACATGATGAACCGGCCAGCATCTGACCCTTAAAAATTATTCTTGAAAGGAACTACTTGTAACCAAATTTAGCCTAGCCAAGTGCACTTGCCCACTGCAACCTAACAACATATCCAGGGTACCAAAGATTCACAGGTAACATAGTTACTACTTTACACAAGCCACCATAGATTCGCCCAGACCCTGTTGTTTGTGAGGAAAAAATAGAAATCTCAAGTCTCAGGCTGCAGCACACAAACTAGTCTGCTGATAAGTCATGGTATACAAGAAAATTGTAAGATGTAACGGGTTATTTAAACAGAATGGCATCACCAGATGTCTAGATCAGTATATCAGGTGTTAAGAAGGCATCATAACCATCGGATCTTGACTGTTAAGTCAAGCACAACAGGAAGAGCAATCAAGAAAAGGAGATTTACAATCCGAATTCAGAACACTCGTACAGAGATCATACCTATGGATCAGAAGTGTGCACCATCTTCCCAGAGGCGGGATTGGAGAGGTCACGTACAAACAAATAAACCAAATCGGATACTCAATCTGGAACGGAGGAGATCAATAGTCAATCGAAATAAAACATATGGCCAAAACGCACCCTCCAAAAATAATGGACGGATAGAGAAGAGAACGTACCCTCTCGGTCCGCGCCAGCTGTCAAGCCGCCGGAGCATCCCCGGACTTGGGCGAACTGGGAGATGCGGCCACGACCCGGGAGCGTCGATCGCAATTGAACTGGAGTAGGCGGCGCCTGTTGTGGCTAGAAGAGAAGAGCAAAGGACTGTCGTTGCGACTTGCGAGGGCCAAGGGGGAGCGACAGAGGGTAAGTAGGGCCTGGTGCGCTCACTGGGCTATTTGTCTTTTGGCCTCCTTAAGTTTACCTTCCTTTCTAGATGATACGTCTTCAACGTATCTATAATTTTTGATTGCTCCATGCTAATTTATCTACTGTTTTCGACTATATTGGGCTTTATTTTGCACTTTCATATTACTTTTGGCACTAACCTATTAACCGGAGGCCCAGCCCAGAATTGCTGTTTTTTGCCTATTTCAGTGTTTCGAAGAAACGGAATAACAAACGGAGTCCAAACGGAATGAAACCTTCGGGAACGTGATCTTCTCACCGAACGTGATCCAGAAGACTTGGACCCTACTCCAAGAAGCGCCAGAGGCGGTCACGAGGGTGGAGGGCGCCCCCCTGGGCGCGTCCCCCTACCTCGTGGGCCCCCTGACGCTCCACCGACGTACTCCTTCCTCCTATATATACCTACGTATCCCCAAACGATCAGAACAGGAGCCAAAAACCTAATTCCACCGCCGTACCTTCCTGTATCCACGAGATCCCATCTTGGGGCCTGTTCCGGAGCTCCGCCGGAGGGGGCATCCACCGTGGAGGGCTTCTACATCAACAACATAGCCCCTCCGATGAAGTGTGAGTAGTTTACTTCAGACCTTCGGGTCCATAGCTAGTAGCTAGATGGCTTCTTCTCTCTTTTTGGATCTCAATACAACGTTCTCCCCCTCTCTCGTGGAGATCTATTCGATGTAATCTTCTTTTTGCGGTGTGTTTGTTGACACCGATGAATTGTGGGTTTTATGATCTAGCTTATCTATGAATAATATTTGAATCTTCTCTGAATTCTTTTATGTATGATTGAGTTATCTTTGCAAGTCTCTTCTAATGATCGATTTGGTTTGGCCAACTAGATTGGTAGTTCTTGCAGTGGGAGAAGCGCTTAGCTTTGGGTTCAATCTTGCAGTGTCCTTAGCTAGTGAAAGAAAGGGTTGCAAGGCACGTATTGTATTATTGCCATCGAGGATAACAAGATGGGGTATTTATCATATTGCATGAATGTATTCCTCTACATCATGTCATCTTGCTTAAGGCGTTACTCTATTTTTAACTTAATACTCTAGATGCATGCTGGATAGCAGTCGATGAGTGGAGTAATAGTAGTAGATGAAGAATCGTTTCGATCTACTTGTCTCGGACGTGATGCCTATATACATGATCATACCTAGATAACCTCATAACTATGCTCAATTCTGTCAATTGCTCAACAGTAATTTGTTCACCCACCGTAGAATATTTATGCTCTTGAGAGAAGCCACTAGTGAAACATATGGCCCCCGTGTCTATTCTCATCATATCAATCTCCATCACTTTATTTACTTTCTTTGTTTTTACTTTGCCTTTAGTTTTTACTTTGCATGTTTATACCAAAAATACCAAAAATATTATCTCTATCAGATCTCACTCTCGTAAGTGACCGTGAAGGGATTGACAACCCCTAATCGCGTTGGTTGCGAGTAGCTATCATTTTGTGCAGTTACGAGGGACTTGCGCGTGGCCTCCTACTGGATTGATACCTTGGTTCTCAAAAGCTGAGGGAAATACTTACGCTACTGTGCTGCATACCAAGTACAGTAAGCTCGAGAAAACCAACGCAAGCTCGAGACGTAGAAAGAAGGATTTCTGGCGCCATTGCCGGGGAGGTCTACGCAAAAGTCAACATACCAAGTACCCATCACAATCCCTATCTCTCGCATTACATTATTTTCCATTTGCCTCTCATTTTCCTCTCCCCCACTTCACCCTTGCCGTTTTATTCGCCCTCTCTTTTCTGTTCGCCTTGATGTTTCTCTTGGCTCGTTTTCTCGCTTGGTTGAAATAGTTGAGTATTTATTCCTAAACAGAGAAGCTAATATCTATGGATCCTAATCCGCTTACCAATCTTTTCAAGAGATCCAATTATGATGAACCAATTCCTAGTGATTTGGGTGCACTAGATTATCTTTATAAGCTTTTGCTTGAAATCCGTAAATCCAAAAATTGTGATGAAGTGCTTCACGATAGATCCTTGAATAAAAAGCATGATTGCAATGATTTTATTATAAATTCTCTTGATGTCAATTGTGCTAATAATATGCAAAACCCTATGCTTGGGGATGCTAGTTTTGCTATGTCTACTACTTGTTGCAATGGTCATGATTGGGGTGATTCTTCTTATGATCTTGAAAATCTATTTAAGCCCCATGATGAATATGAGATTGATAATAGTGTTTGCAATAATATTGAAAGTGGGTTTAGAAGAGTGTCAACTTTAGATCCCACATATTTGGATAATGTTCAATCTTATGAAGTTTTTGATAAAAGTGGGTTTGCAAAGGTCATGACTTTAGTTAATATTAATCCCACTATTTCGGAAGAGTGTCAACTTTGCATGCATGTGGATCTTGTTGAGAATATGTTTTGTGAAAGCTATATTGTTGAATTTGCTTATGATCCTACATGTAATTATTATGAGAGAGGAAAATATGGTTGTAGAAATTTTCATGTTGCTAAATTACCTCTCATTATGTCGAGATTGCTATTGTCTCTTTCCGCTTCCTTGCATATGCTAGTTTTTGCTTGCCTTGCAAATTTGCTTGCCTATAAGATGCCTATGCATAGGAAGTATGTTAGACTTAGATGTGTTTGTCACATGCTATATTATGCTCTCTTTGTGCCACAATTCTTGTCTTTCTTGTGAGCATCATTGAAATCTCAATGCCTAGCTAAAAAGGCTTTAAAGAAAAGCGCTTGTTGGGAGACAACCCAATATTTTTCCTTGCTGCTTAGTAATAAATAATCCATCTAGCCTCTGTTTAGATGTGGTTTTATATTTTAATTAGTGTTTGTGCCAAGTTAAACCTATTAGATCTTCTTGGGAGATAGTTATTTGATACTGCTGTAATTTCCAGAATCTTTGCGCTCAGTGCCCGAATTGTTAAAAATCACCAGAACGTCGTAAAATAGTTATTCCAATTGCTTCTGATCCATAAACAAATTTTCCAGGTCTTCTAATTTTGGTAGAATTTTTTTGGGTTCCAGAAGTTTGCGTTAGTTACAGATTACTACAGACTGTTCTGTTTTTGACAGATTCTGTTTTGCGTGTGTTGTTTGCTTATTCTGATGAATCTATGGCTAGTAAAATAGTTTATAATCCATAGAGAAGTCGGAATACAGTAGTTTTAACACCAATATAAATAAAGAATGAGTTCATTACAGTACCTTGAAGTAGTCTCTTGTTTTCTTTCTCTAACGGAGCTCACGAGATTTCTATTAAGCTTTGTGTTGTGAAGTTTTCAAGTTTTGGGTGAATTCTTTTGATGGATTATGGAACAAGGAGTGGCAAGAGCCTAAGCTTGGGGATGGACATGGCACCCCCAAGATAATCCAAGGACACCAAAAAGTCAAAGATTGTGGATGCCCCGGAAGGCATCCCCTCTTTCGTCCACTTCCATGGGTAATTTACTTGGAGCTATATTTTTATTCACCAACATTATATGTGTTTTGCTTGGAGCGTCTTGTATTATTTGAGTCTTTTCTTGTTAGTTTACCACAATCATCCTTGTTGTACATACCTTTTGAGAGAGCCATACATGATTTGGAATTTGTTAGAATGCTCATAGTGCTTCACTTATATCTTTTGAGCATGATAATATTTGCTCTAGTGCTTCACTTAGATCTTTTAGAGCACGGTGGTGGATTTGTTTTAAAGAAACTTGATCTATCATGCTTCACTTAGATTATTTTGAGAGTCGTTAATAGCATGGTAATTTGCTTAATGTTAATATACTTGGTGTTCAAGATATGTGAAACTTTCTTTTGAGTGAATTGAATACTAAGATAAATTTAATGCTTAATAATTGTTTTGAGATATGGAGGTAATAATATCAAAGTAGTGCTAGTTGATAATATTGAATTTGATAAATACTTGTGTTGAAGTTTGCAAGTCCCGTAGCATGCACGTATGGGTAAAGTTGTGTAACAAATTTGAAACATGAAGTGTACCTGGCTTGTGCATCCTTATGAGTGGCGGTCGGGGACGAGCGATGGTCTTTTCCTCATCTATCCCCCTAGGAGCATTGTACGTAGTACTTGATTTTTAATGGCTTCTAAATTTTTACAATAAGTATATGAGTTCTTTTGACTAATGCTGAGTCCATGGATTATACGCACTTTTACCTTTCCGCATTTGCTAGCCTCTTCGGTACCGTGCATTGCCCTTTTCTCAACTTGAGAGTTGGTGCAAACTTCGCCGGTGCATCCAAACCCCGTGATATGATACGCTCTTTCACACATAAACCTCCTTATATCTTCCTCAAAATAGCCACCATACCTACCTATCATGGCATTTCCATAGCCATTCCGAGATATATTGCCATGCAACTTTCCACCGTTCCGTTCATCATCATCATGACATACTTTACTTTTGTCATATTGCCATTGCATGATCATGTAGTTGACATCGTATTTGTGGCAAAGCCACCATGCATTATTTTCCATATATGTCACTCTTGATTCATTGCACCATCCCGGTACACCGCCAGAGGCATTCATATAGAGTCATATTTTGTTCTATGTTTCGAGTTGTAATTGTTGAGTTGTAATAGAAATAAAAGTGTGATGATCATCATTATTAGAGCATTGTCCCAAGTGAGGAAAGGATGATGGAGACTATGATTCCCCCATAAGTCGGGATGAGACTCCGGACAAAAAAAAATAGACCATAAAAAAAAGAGAAAAGGCCCAAATAAAAAAAATGAGAGAAAAAGAGAGAAGGGACAATGCTACTATCCTTTTACCACACTTGTGCTTCAAAGTATCACCTTGTTCTTCATGTAGTGAGTCTCATATATTGTGCTTCAAAGTAGCACTAAGATCTTCATGATAGAGAGTCTCATTTTGTCACTTTTATATACTAGTGGGAATTTTTCATTATTGAATTTGGCTTGTATATTCCAATGATAGGCTTCCTCAAAGTGCCCTAGGTCTTCGTGAGCAAGCAAGTTGGATGCACACCCACTTAGTTTCTTTTGTAGAGCTTTCATATAGTTTTAGCTCTAGTGCATCCGTTGCATGGCAATCCCTACTCCTCATGTTGACATCAATTGATGGGCATCGCCATAGCCCGTTGATTAGCCTCGTCAATGTGGGACTTTCTCCTTTTTTGTCTTCTCCGCACAATCCCATCATCATATTCTATTCCACCCATAGTGCTATATCCATAGCTTGCGCTCATGTATTGCGTAAAGGTTGAAAGAGTTTGAGATTATTTGAGTATGAAACAATTGCTTGGCTTGTCATCGGGGGTATAGAAGTTGGGAACATCTTTGTATGACGAAAATGAAGCATAACCTAACCATATGATTTTGTAGGAATGAACTTTCTTTGGCCATGTTATTTTGAGATGACATAATTACTTTGATTAGTATGCTTGAAGTATTATTATTTTTATGTCAATATGAACTTTTTTCTTAAGTCTTTCGGATATGAATACTCATATCACAAGTAAGAAGATTTATATTGAAATTATGCCAAAGTATCACTCCGCATAAAAAATTCTCTTTTTATCATTTACCTACTCGAGGACGAGCAGGAATTAAGCTTGGGGATGCCTGATGCGTCTCCAACGTATCTATAATTTTTGATTACTCCATGCTACTTTATCTACAGTTTTGGACCATATTGGGCTTTATTTTCCACTTTTATATTACTTTTGGGACTAACCTATTAACCGGAAGCCGAGCCCAGAATTGTTGTTTTTTGCCTATTTCGGTGTTTCAAAGAAACGGAATATCAAACGGAGTCCAAACGGAATGAAACCTTCGGGAATGTGATCTTCTAACCGAACGTGATCCAGGAGACTTGGACCCTACTCCAAGAAGCACCAGAGGCGGTCACGAGGGTGGAGGGCGCCCCCTGGGCGCGCCCCCTACCTCGTGGGCCCCCTGACGCTCCACCGACATACTCCTTCCTCCAATATATACCTACATATCCCCAAACGATCAGAACAGGAGCCAGAAACCTAATTCCACCGCTGTACCTTCTTGTATCCACGAGATCCCATCTTGGGGCCTGTTCCGGAGCTCCGTCGGAGGGGGCATCCACCACGGAGGGCTTCTACATCAACACCATAGCCCCTCCGATGAAGTGTGAGTAGTTTACGTCAGACCTTCGGGTCCATAGCTAGTAGCTAGATGGCTTCTTCTCTCTTTTTGGATCTCAATACAATGTTCTCCCCCTCTCTCGTGAAGATCTATTCGATGTAATCTTCTTTTTGCGGTGTGTTTGTTGAGACCGATGAATTGTGGGTTTATGATCCAGCTTATCTATGAATAATATTTGAGTCTTCTCTGAATTCTTTTATGTATGATTGAGTTATCTTTGCAAGTCTCTTCGAATTATCGGTTTGGTTTGGCCAATTAGATTGGTAGTTCTTGCAATGTGAGAAGTGCTTAGCTTTGGGTTCAATCTTGCGGTGTCCTTACCTAGTGACAGAAAGCGTTGCAAGGCACGTATTGTATTGTTGCCATCGAGGATAACAAGATGGGGTATTTATCATATTGCATGAATTTATTCCTCTACATCATGTCATCTTGCTTAAGGCGTTACTCTGTTTTTAACTTAATACTCTAGATGCATGCTGGATAGCGGTCGATGAGTGGAGTAATAGTAGTAGATGCAAAATTGTTTCGATCTACTTGTCTCAGACGTGATGCCTATATACATGATCATACCTAGATAACCTCATAACTATGCTCAATTATGTCAATTCCTCAACAGTAATTTGTTCACCCACCATAGAATATTTATGCTCTTGAGAGAACCCACTAGTGAAACCTATGGCCCCCGGGTCTATTCTCATCATATCAATCTCCATCACTTTATTTACTCGCTTTGTTTTTACTTTGCCTTTACTTTTTACTTTGCATCTTGTACCAAAAATACCAAAAATATTATCTCTATTGGATCTCACTCTCGTAAGTGACTGTGAAGGGATTGACAACCCCTAATCACGTTGGTTGCGAGTAGCTATCGTTTTGTGCAGGTACGAGGGACTTCCGCGTGGCCTCCTACTGGATTGATACCTTGGTTCTCAAAAACCGAGGGAAATACTTACGCTACTGTGCTACATCATCCTCTCCTCTTCGGGGAAAACCAGCGCATGCTCGAGACGTAGCACTAGACATGCAATTTATAATTTACAAAAAATCACTTTTTTTAGGGTAACAGAAAATGGCATTGCAACATACTCATAATAATAAAGAGTGAAGGGTATAAGGTCTCACTCGTTTTCCCTAACCTAGCCGCCGCCGCGTGAAGGAGACTAGGGAAGCGATACTCTACATCCGATCTACACCGGCCAGGGCTGGTCCCCCCTCCCTCCTAGTGCTACTTCGGCGGCAGGAGGGAGGGTGGACCCCTTCCTCCGCTCTGTAGTTAGGGTTTTGTTTTGTAGGTCCTGGTGCACCGTTCGGTTGGTAGAAGCGGCGCCCGGACGAATAAATCTGCCTTACCTCCACTCCCAAGCCGACGGTATCCTTCATTGCGGCGTCTTGGAGTTCATGGCATCGTGTGTTTGCTGATACTTCAAATCGACGGCGTTAGTGTTCGTGGATGGTGTCCGCCAGGCGGTGGCGGTGACCCCTTCAGGTGTGTCTCTCCTTCTGCCATGTCCCCTTTGCTGTGGCGTTGTCTCTGACGTCACGGTGGAGCAAGAAGGTTTCGTCATCTGAGAGTACGCGCAGGCAGTTGTCTACACAGGTGACAGCTAGAAGAAGGTGCATCCTGTGATGGGTTCGTGTTTGCAAGTTGACAGTTCTTATCTCCTTCTCTGATGTCATAGTCTTGCGGGGGTGTTAGTTCTGGAGTTCGATGGCATGTCTAGGGACACCTTGCCTGAGTATGATTCTTTCAATGACAATTTTTTTGCTTCAGGCAAACTACTTTGGAGGTCACTAAAGCTTCAGCTTAGCGATGTAGCCGCGTCGAGCTCAGCTGAAGAGGTGATCTATATCATTTTCCTTGGAAGGGAGAGACAGGCATTTGCGTAGGATTATCCTATATTTTCGGTCCTGTGTTTACCTGGCTTGTAACTAAATCTTTATTTTATTAATGAGACCCTTATTAATATGGAAAAAAGCACACGCATAGGAGATCTGTACACCTATATTTGTTTTGTTGGTTTTCTACCTTTATATTTAATATTGGGTTTTGGCCAGGGTTTCTCGTGCCTCCCGCCGGTGCCGCTGTTAGTATATCTCATCTCGTGTGGTCTTAGGAAAATGGAGGCATGGTGGATCACGTCCCCTACCGGCAAGGGGGTGGGGGCTTCATTTTTTTTCATACTCTTTTGTGTTTTGTTAGGTTGTGTCATGCTCAGAGAGTTAAGGGACGATGGTTCACTGAAGATGGAATAAGGTTCTCCCTGCCTTGTCCCCATACCAGTGATGTTTCTAGCATCATCGGACGGCGTGTGGAGGTTTGTCTCCGGCGGATCTCACGGGATTCGGCCGGCGTTTGTCTTCGGCGGATCCTTGTGGATCTTCTCTTCGTTCGTCTGTGTTTGTATGTCTACAGATTGGATCCTTTTGATCTATGCTTCTGTTCATCAGCGACGAATGTTATGGTGTATGGGGCCTTAGAGCCGCGATTTTCCGACTGTTTATTACAATAAGATTTGCCCGGCGCCTTTTCGTGTATGTGGTGTATGGATCTCGCAATTTTCCAGGGACGTGGGCTGTAGAGAATGA
>NC_041391.1:11842923-11873168 GCF_002162155.2 Triticum dicoccoides | reverse complement strand
GACGCAGAGACTGGACCGAAAGCCCTCGATCGTCGAGGTGGGTAGTCCCTTCATCATGACATCGGTGAACTGCTGATCGGTGGGCACAGGTAGAACACGAACACGACCAAGGGCGACGTGCTCCTTGATGAAGTGGATGTCCAGCTTAATATGCTTTGTCCGTCGATGATGGAGAGGGTTGGCAGCAAGGTATATCGCGGAGACGTTATCACAGTAGACGAGCGTCGCCTTAGTAACCACACATAGCAACTCCTGAAGTAGCTGTCGTAGCCAAGAGCACTCCGCGACAGCATTGGCCATGATGCGATACTCAGACTCGGTGCTCGATCGTGAGATCATGGATTGTCGTTTAGACGACCACGAAATCAGAGAGGGACCAAGGTAGACGCAGTAGCCGGAAGTGGAGCGTCGAGTGTCGGGACACCCAGCCCAGTCGGCGTCGGAGTAGGAGACAAGGCTGGTGTCAGGTGATGCCGTCAGTGTGAGACCCATGGCTGTGGTGCCACATATGTACCAAAGTATACCTTTCACGAGAGCCCAATGGGCGTCACGAGGAGCATGCATCTGAAGGCACACCTGCTGGACAGTGTACTGAATGTCCAGACGCATCAGTGTGAGATACTGCAGCGCACCGACGATGGAGCGGTAGAAGGAAGCGTCGGACGCCGGAGAACCCTCAACGGCGGACACCTTAGCCTTCGTGTCGATAGGCGTGGGAGCAGGCTTGCAGTTAAGCATGCCCGCTTGCTCCAGAAGCTCGTAGGCATACTTCTGCTTGTGCAGAAAGAAGCCAGTAGCCTGATACGTCTCCGTCGTATCTACTTTTCCAAACACTTTTGCCCTTGTTTTAGACTCTAGCTTGCATGATTTGAATGGAACTAACCTGGACTAACGCTGTTTTCAGCAGAACTACCATGGTGTTATTTTTGTGCAGAAATAAAAGTTCTCAGAATGACCTGAAAATCCACGAAGCAACTTTTCAGAATTAATAAAAAATATTGGCGAAAGAATTAGCGTCAGGGGGCCCACACCCTATCCACAAGGGTGCGGGGCGCCCCCCCTCCCCTAGGGTGCGTCCCCCTGCCTCATGGCCCCCCCGGACGTCCATCAACCTATTAGCAGATTTGATCTACACTGGGACGGTTCCAGAACTTCCCTTGAACCATTTTTTTCTCAGATTTCTTTTTTGTTTCTTCTTTTTTTTCATTATATATTTTGTTTTCCTTTTACTTTTCTGTTTGTCAATATCTTTTGTAATCATGAATATTTTTTAAATCACAAACATTTTCAAATACATGAATAGTTTTTTTGAAATCATGAATATTTTTCAAATTCATGAAGAATCTTAACAAATTCAAAATCATTTTTCAATTTAACAAATATTTTATGAAATTGTGTCAATTCTTGTAACATGTGAACAATTGTTTTGAACGGCGAACATTTTTTGAAACTAGGAACATATTTTTGAATTGGGAAAAATTTATTTTGGAAATCATTAACATTTTCTAAAAATCTTGAAACATATTTTTAGAAAATTATTATCACTATTTGAATTCATGAATATTTTTTTCAAATTTGTGAAATATTTTTTAATAGGCAAACGTTTTTTTCCTGAACATTTTTTTAATATGTGGACATGTTTTTGAAAGTCGTGATCAGTTTTTGAGTTCGGGAATATACTTTTCAAATTCGTGCACGTTTTTAAAATTTCTTGAACAATTTTTTAAGAACACGATTTGCTTTAATACATGAACATTTCAAATTTCTAGAACATTTGCTTTTTCATAATTCTCATTTTTTTGAAATGTTAGAACCTTTTTGAAATCTTGAATTATTTGAAAATAGAACAAGAAAAAAGAAAAAAAGGAAGAATAATAACGAAAAAACATGGGTGTCCATTCCCGCAAATGTTAGAGCCCATGCTGGTGCACCACGAGAAGGGAGGGTGTGTGTTCTTACGATCCCTGGTGCACACCGTGCATAATAGGTGGTAGAGGTCGATAGACACAACACATCTGACGGCAAGAAATGCTCGAATCACCTAATTGGATGGCTAGCAATAGACAAGGCATGAGAAGGCTCCGGTTATGTTCAGTTTTACTGTCCTAAAGTATTATGAAATTTTATATGTATTAATTATCCTTAATTTCCCCATTTTTTGGCTCTTTGGTTTTAGGTGTGTCTAAAAAATAAGATGCAACTATAATCAATTTATTAAGCAAAAATGACACTGCAATATGAAGCAACTGGAAGGCGTGTACTGTGGATATCAAAGGCACACCAACTATTTTGACGAAGTTATCTTTTGAAACGTATTCACAATATCTATTGACGACCAAGCTAAATGTCACAGCCCACCCTAATCTAGTGAAGAAATGGTACCCGTAGCAGCTGCCATTGAAGTTATAGCTCTACTCCCCACAAAAAAGAAGTTATAGCTCCTTCACATGGCCTACCTATAAGAACTAGTAGGACCTCGGGCTTATAAGAAAAATCGAGGGCTACACATATACATCTAGAACTTTTCTTTCATCATTGAGAGGGAAGGACCTTCATCTGCTAAGACTATGATTTTTCACCTTATTTGTTGTCAAGGCAAAATAACATCGAACACGTAGGCATGGGAGGCACATGGAAATAAAGTGTAAAAAATGGCATCAAACCTTTCACGAGGCTCTTCTATTCGTCTACGGAGTAGCATTGAGCTCCGAAGGGGTAAGGGGCGCCTATTTCGAGGAATAAGTTGTGTGCATCGCTCTCTCACTTGGAATTTCGATCTAGATGGAGAGCTATTTCGGACACCGGTGAATAGAACTCGTTTAATTGGTGGATCCTTGTTGAACTAAAAGACCGATCTACGGTATCCTTTTGAGCTATATGATGTGGGCAGCGGAAGCGGGGCCAGGCTACAATTACTATTGCGTTTACTAGATTTTGAACCCTAAACCTCCTGATAGTGAGTTTATGCACCTAACCAGTTCACCCATCAGACCGATCTAAAGGAGAGGGCCGGACATTATATTCCAACAATCCTAGTACTGAATAAGAAGTAGAAGGAGATTATGACTTTAGAGGAAAATCCTGTCCACTCCAAATGTAAAGAAAAACATTTATAAATCGCTTCCACGTTGTTCAGAAACAGCTTTGTTGCTGCTTGCATCCAGCCCAGAGAAAAACCACTCAGAAACAGTCCACTTGCGAGTTGCAAGTTCGGACATCAAAGAAAATCATTCAGTAGCAATCCATTGCTTGGACAAGGGACACGTAGGGCTCACTATGGTTGTCGCCGTAGCACTTGGCATGGAAGCACTCGGGCAGCATGGGCCTGGTGTGGTACGGCGCCGTGTGAACTATAGCCATGCTTCGAGACAAGCTAGTCGTGTCGAATTGTATGTTGTGGATAAAAAAATGCAAGCTTTTTTTCCTCATTTTTATTTTTTGGAAAATAGAATAAAAAACAACGATTAGATGAGAAGTCATCCGAACCGTTCAAGGCAGCACTTTTTCGATAAAAGGAATATATTAGTATGGCAAAGATACCAATTACACCCGGCCTCTGCAACAACGCAATAGCCTAATGGCATTACGGATGCACACAACCAAAAAAGAAGAAGTAGAAGCTAAAAAAAAGCCCCGGTATGGAGTTCCAGTCAATGCAGCAACAGTACATCCTCCACCAAAACAACACCTGAAGTCCAAGTTCTTCAAAAGTGATGCCTCAAAGAAGAAAACATTGCAAAAGTGCCGTCGTCACCCGACTGTAGATCTTGAGTTTTCACCCCGAAGATAGTCCGGATCTCAAAACGATGCCTTCAACAGGACCATTCTCAGGCACAACCAATTAAGACCAGACCTTGGACATTCACCCAGAGGGGTAAGACTTTGAATTGCACCTGTGCTGCCACCCCCACTTACATACCGCTGCCACAAAATCCGAAACTCCAGGCAATTGCTCATCGCCACAAAGGCTCCAATCACCATTACTAGTACTCCGATCTCGGCTTCCATGACATTCTCTGCCTCTGACTTCACCATCAAACTAAACATATCCCATGATGGCAACAGATAGTAGAGCTTCGCACCGCTCCCTGCTTAATAGAGGACCTGTGGGCGCGACCGAATCCCACCAGATCCAGCAATCTCCAGGCATAACGCGCCAATGGGCGTTCGCCAGCGGAGCCTTCCATAACCAGACACTCCGACTAGATCAAGAAGGACATGTGCCAGGCAGATTTTCACCTTGTCACTTGAGGAACCCTAGGACCCCCTCCTTACAGGCCGAGCCTGTAGCCCCCACAACGTTGCGGCACTCCAGATCGGATCGGGGATTGGTGCGCGGATCTGGCGCCACATCGGGAGTAGCAGGGGCACCTGAAAAGGGCGCCTCGCTAGTAGCCAACAGCGCGCCGACGCGCATGGAGGAGCAGGTCACGCAAATGCCATGGCCGGCAGCTGCCTCGGCCTTGAATCTGAGGGGAAATCGCCCCGCCGCACGCGAGAGAGAGAGCTCGCCCCGCCGCCGCTGTCCACGGCATGGGTTTCTTCATTCCTATCTTTTCTAAGCAAAACGACATGATTCAATTTTTTTATGTTACGAAAATGCAGTACATCAAATCAGATCCTTGATACATACATAAAGATAGAATCTGCGAGTGCTTGGTTTCTGCCTTGAGGTAGTACACTCAGGCTGCTTGTTAACAGAGTATATATTTTCCATGTCCACAGACAGATAGAATTTACAGCACAAGGAGCCAGCCCAAAATCTGATCATCAGAAAAATAAATCAGTTTTTCCAAAAGATAATCAGAAATCGAAGAGTAGAAAGCATCAGTACCATCCATCATCTATTAATTCCTGTAGTAAAATGTGGTACAGGTACAAGATATGTAACTAGGAGGATGTGAATCTGGAGAGCATTTGTTTGTAATCATGTGAGGGAAAAAATGTAATTTAAAAACGTCCCAATGTTGCAATAGCACTCTAGAAGCAGGGCCAGACGAGGAGATGAAGGCAGTAACCTTGTCGTCCTCATAGCAGCAGGGCCTGCGCTCTGGTGGACTGGACCGGTTGCTGGGCCAGATAAGCCATGTTTCTTCTTTCCTTTTCCCTTTCTCTTCTGTTTTTTGCTTTTTGGTTTTTATTTGAATCCTTGGCACTGATTTAAAATCAAACAAGATTCAAAATTAGTGCCAAACTTCTCTGAAATATATATGTTGCCACAATGTACCTACCAAATGCACATAAATTATTTCAAGGCATTTTGATTTTATATTCTAATTAGTATGAATATAAATCTAAAGTCAAACAGAGTATTTATTTTTATTCAAAGCCAATTAATTCCTTGAAAATGTACACTATTTTTGGATTGGATCAAAACCCTTGCCTAAATTAACAAACATCAACGAAGGAATTTATGGAATCATTAAATGCATTTTTAGGGTGCTTTTCCCTTTTATTTAATTTGAGGCTTTGAAACATTCCCTCAATTCCAATTTCTTGAATTTAAACATGATGCATGATCATTCTAGATGCAACTATTTGCTGGCAATATTCTAAATCCATGCTAGATCAGGATCCATGGCTGGCTGGAGGAGGCCGGGGAGGGATGGAGTTGCATGGGAGAGACAAAGGGGTTTTGTGCAAAAGCCAATAGCGGTGTTGTGTCATTCTTTTTGTAAAAGTGCCACCGCTAGCATTATTTGCTCTACATATAGATCTAATGGTCGAAAGTGTGCTCGGAACCCTGCTCCTTCGTATCCCATGAAAGTGTGCTCGGAACCCTGCTCCTTCTTATTTCCAATCACGCGTTGCCCCGCCTCAATTAATCTTTCCTCGCAACAATCAAATGTTTCCTCTCCTCCGCGGCCTCCGCTGCGTTTCTAGGGTTTCCCTAATCCCAAATTCATCCGCCGCCACACCAAATCCCGGATCCAGCAGTGATGGCGACCTCGGACGCAGGCGAGAAGAAGATGCTCATGCTCAAGTCGTCTGACGGCGAGGAGTTTGACGTGGAGGAGGTGGTTGCAATGGAATCGCAGACCATCCGTCACATGATTGATGATGACTGCGCTGACAAAGCCATCCCGATCCACAACATCAACTCCGAGATCCTCTCCAAGGTCATCGAGTACTGCAACAAACATGTCCCGGCCATGCCAGGCAACGTCGCCTCTAGACCCCCTGGTGCCGCTGCGTCTAACACCATGCCTCCCGCCGCCCTAGCCAAGGACCTCAAGCTCTGGGATGCAGAATTCATCAAGGTCAACCATATATGCCACCCTCTTCGACCTCGTCCAGGTATTATATCCTTTGATTCAACCATTTTGTTTTTCTAGATCTACTTTTTCTTGATGTTCCCCTTGTGTCACTCAAATCTAGATTGGGCTTGCGCGTCTTGCTAATATTTATATTAGATTGGATGGAGTCCTCGTACAACCATCAAGGTAGATTCAATTCGATACGAATGGACTAGATTATACATGATTGTGCTTTATTAATGAAGTACACCATACAAAATCGTACTAAATAGGTTAGGGCATCATCTTGTGGTCTTATATATTTCATTGACATGTGTGTATCATTGTTATGCGTAACCTAGGATGCTTTATTATGATAAATGTGAACTTACTAGATGCACTATCGTTTTGCCAACAAATTGTATATTATTAACATGCGGAAACATCAGACTACTCATAACAATATATGGTTTTTATGCTTATGCTACATATATTAATGCTTCTCTCTCACACGATAGGTGACTTCATGTGATGTTTTGTGTTTTATTGGCTTGTAACACATCTTAATACAAGACAATCTATCTAATTATCCATGTTCTATAGCCATAATAGACTAATGCTTCCCTCTGATACCCTATGGTTCTTCTTGCCCCCTCTCAGGCCGCAAGTTACCTCAAGATCAAGGGGTTGTTGGACGTGAACTGCCAGACTGTTTCCGACATGATTAGGGGCAAAACTCCGGAGGAGATCCGTAATTTCTTCAACATCCAAAAGGACTACTTGCCAGAGGTGGAGGTGAAGATCCGCATGGAGAACCAATGGGCATTTCAGTAGAGGAGAATCGAGATCGTGTTGAATGAATCCTTAGTATTCACCATGTCAACCTTTTGGCTGCACTCTTCATGTTTTAATTGGTTGTTATTGTACTTGAGTCTATGAGGTGGTGTCAGTTAACATATTCAGTGTTTATGCTTGCCTAAACAATTTTTTTTGTGTGGTCAGTGGTCATCAATTGTCGAACATCTTAGCATTTTCCTAAGCTTAATTTATCCATTCATCCAAAGCACTCATGTCAAGCAATATTTTCTCTCTAGCCAATCTGACCCTATAATTCAGTTGTTTAACAAGACAATTCAAGGTAGATGACATAGAGTAGATCTAGAAAAAAGAAAGTCTACAAATGAACTTCTACAAATTGTTGTGTCTCTACTATCGGTGACGGAGATATCGAGTATTATGGGAGAGTTGAAGCAATTTATGAACTTCTATTCTATGGTGAAAACACATGGAATGTCTAGTCTTAAAATGTTATTGGTTCCAGCTGAAGGAGACTAGATGGACTCATGAACATATGGGGCTAGTCGAAATCAAACAAAGCACCCATTTAGATTATCCCGATGACTATATTATGGCTCAACAGACAACCCAAGTATTCTATCTACCGTGGGTGTGCCAAACTGATCTAAATCTAAATGGTTTGAATGTCATTTATTAAGTGTCTCCACGTGTTAGACCACCTCCCCCAATGAAGAGGATTATGAACCTCCCATTAACCCAGACACATATGAAGGAGAATTCTTCCAAGAAACACGTCTTTCCAAAAAAACGTTTCAAGAACCGCTCTACTTCACCCCTAAGCCGAAACAAGAAGAGGTTACTGCTGCGGATGACCTATCAATGCTTGACCAATTACATAAAACTTGGTGGCCTTCCACATGTTGATGCCGCTGAACCCGATGAGCACGTCATTCATGATAGTGATGATGATGATGCATTTATTGATATTGAGCATGTATAGACGATGAACATTATTTTTAGTTCGTGTCATGTATTCAATTTGTATGATATCCATATATATATTGTTAGTTCATGTTAGGTATTCAATATTTTTATGTTGTACTTGATGATGAAACTAAATATTATTTGTATGATTTATATAGTTACTTGTTAATTTTCTTACTTGTATGATTGTTTGTTATACATCATGCCATGCTCTTGATATCCAACCCCGTCGTCCCTCGTCTGGTTTATGATTCAGATGTGGTATGTTCTCTTTTATAACTATTTGTCTCATTTCACGTTTATGACAATTATGCCCATCAAGTTGACATAGATATTTTTATCTAGAAGGTATGTGAACCAGAAATTGCAACCGACCCTTGATGACCCACAAGTGTAGGGGATCTATTGTAGTCCTTTCGATAAGTAAGAGTGTCGAACCCAACGAGGAGCAGAAGGAAATGATAAGCAGTTTTCAGTAAGGTTTTCTCTGCAAGCACTGAAATTGTAGGTAATAGATAGTTTTGTGATAAGATAAATTGTAACGAGTAACAAGCAATGAAAATAAATAAAGTGCAGCAAGGTGGCCCAATCCTTTTTGTAGCAAAGGATAAGCCTGGACAATTTCTTATAATGAGAAAGGAGCTCCCGAGGACACATGGGATGTATCGTCAAGCTAGTTTTCATCACGCTCATATGATTCGCGTTCGGTACTTTGATAATTTGATATGTGGGTGGACCGGTGCTTGGGTACTGTCCTTACTTGGATAAGCATCCCACTTATGATTAACCCCTATTGCAAGCATCCGCAACTACAAAAGAAGTATTAAGGTAAACCTAACCACAACATTAAACATATGGATCCAAATCAGCCCCTAACGAAGCAACGCATAAACTAGGGTTTAAGCTTATGTCACTCTAGCAACTCATCATCTACTTATTACTTCCCAATGCCTTCCTCTAGGACCAAATAACGGTGAAGTGTCATGTAGTCGACGTTCACATATCACCACTATAGGAAAAGACAACATACATCTCATCAAAACATCGAACGAATACCAAATTCACATGACTACTAATAGCAAGACTTCACCCATGTCCTCAGGAACAAACGTAACTACATACAAATCATATTCATGTTCATAATCAGAGGAGTAATAATGTGCATTAAGGATCTGAACATATGATCTTCCACCAAGTAAACCAATTAGCATCAACTACAAGGAGTAATCAACACTACTAGCAACCAACAGGTACCAATTTGTGGTTTGGATACAAGAGATAAACTAGGGTTTTGAGAGGAGATGGTGCTGGTGAAGATGTTGATGGAGATTGACCCCCTCCCGATGAGAGGATCGTTGGTGATGACGATGGTGATGATTTCCTCCTTCCGGAGGGAAGTGTCCCCGCCAAAAAAGCTCTGCCGGAGCTCTAGATTGGTTCCGCCAAGGTTCCTCCTCGTGGCGGCGGAGTTTTGTCTCGTAAGCTTTCCCATGATTTTTTCCAGGGTAAAAGCCTTCATATAGCAGAAGATGGAGACCGGAGGGCCACCAGGGGCCCAGGAGACAGGGGGCGCGCCCAGTAGGGGTGGGCGCACCCCCCACTCTCCTGTCCAGGGTGTGGGACCCCTGAGGTGTTTCTTCCGCTCCATAATTTTTATTAATTCCAAAAATAAGTTTCATGGAGTTTCAGGATTTTTGGAGCAGTGCAGCATAGGTTTCCAATGTTTGCTCCTTTTCCAGCCAGAATTCTAGCTGCCGGCATTCCCCCTCTTCATGGTAAACCTTGTAAAATAATAGAAAATAGCCATAACTATTGAGACACAATGTGTAATAACAGCCCATAATGCAATAAATATTGATATAAAAGCATGATGCAAAATGGACGTATCAACTCCCCAAGCTTAGACCTCACTTTTCCTCAAGCGGAAGCCGATATCAAAAAATATGTCCACATGTTTAGAGATAGGGGTGTCGATAAAAATAAAATACGGACATGAGGGCATCATGATCATTCTTATAACAGCAACATAAATAGATTTTGTCATATGACTTCTTATGCTCAAGTAACAATCAATTCACAATGTCAAGTATGGTTCAGAAACTTCATTGGAAGCTAACAAACTATAATCTCAGTCATTGAAGCAATTGCAATTTATCATAACATCAGAAAGAGTCAACAATAGAGCTTTTTAGCAAGTCCACATACTCAACTATCATGTAGTCTTCTACAATTGCTAACACTCACGCAATACTTGGGGTTATTGAGTTTCAGCCGGACACTAAGAAAGATAGGGGCTTATTGTGTTGCCTCCCAACATATTCACCTTTAGGTGATGTCAAGAATAATAGTCGATGCTGACTTACACCCAATTGGATATATATATCATGATCTTTCAAACACGAGGAGCTTGCCAAAGGATAAAATAAAAAAGGGAGAGGTGAGGATCACCTTGACTCAAGCATAAAGTAAAAACACAAAGTAAAAGATAGGCCCTTCGCAGAGGGAAGCAGAGGTTGTCATGTGCTTTTATGGTTGGATGCACAAAATCTTAATGCAAAAGAACGTCACTTTATATTGCCACTTGTATGTGGACCTTTATTATGCAGTCCGTCGCTTTTATTGCTTCCACAACAAGATCGTATAAAGCTTATTTTCTCTGCACTAATAAGTCATACATATTTAGATAGCAATTTTTATTGCCTGCAACATGACAACTTACTTGAAGGATCTTACTCAATCCAGAGGTAGGTATGGTGGACTCTCATGGCAAAACTAGGTTTAAGGATGTTTGGAAGCACAAGTAGTATCTCTACATGGTGCAAGGAATTTGGCTAGCATGAGGGGGAAAGGCAAGCTCAAAATGTTTGGAAGGTCAATGACAATATACTTTAACTGAGAGGTGAGAAAACATAAACCATTACGTTGTCCTCCATGTCATACTTAATGAGTGCTTCGCAATCATAAAAGATGTCCAAGATAATATATTTGTATGTGAACCTCTCTTTCCTTATTACTTCCTATTAATTGCAACGATGACCAAAACTACGTTTATCAACTCTTAACAACTTTTATGCCTTATACTTTCTATGTGTGAAGTCAATACTATCCATAAGATCAATATGAACTCTTTTATTCTTTCTTTCTACTTTCTCAAGATCATGGAAACATAGCAATGCCCTTGACTCAACACTAATCTTTATTATAGATAGCTCACGGACTCGATTAGATAAAGAGATCACAAAGCAAGACTCAAAACTACTTGATACTAAAACTTCAATCTACTAGATCAAGATACTACTAAAAGGATCGAACTAAAAAAACGGTAAAGATAGGAGTGTGATGGTGATACGATACCGGGGCACCTCCCCCAAGCTTGGCAGTTGCCAAGGGGAGTGCCGATACCCATGTAATTATGTCCTCTGAGGTGATGGAGGTGGTGATGATGATGGTGGATAATCGCACATCGAGCGTAAAAGCTCCTCCAACTTGTGGATGATGCCCTGGAGTCCGGCGATATGATCCTTCAACAAAATATTCTCCTGTGAGAGATACTTATTCTGTATTCGAGCTAACTCAATCACCTTGAAAGCTTCAATCTCAGTTGGAGTAAAGAGGTTAGGTAAGGGTTGAGGGATGTCTTCTTCTTTCACCGCCGGAGCTTGAACCTCCGTGGCCTTTGTGATCCCTTCCTCCTTGTTGATCTCTTCCGGTTCTTCTCTTTTCAGCTCTATCTTCAATAGCCAAGCATCCTTGTCTTCATTGTCGAAGGAGGGCGACGTCATGGTGCTCTAGATCTGCAATAGAAACAGCTCGAAACGAAAACAGAGGATATTTGCGTGATACGGTGGTCCAATCCATTGGGAGTTTATATAATGAATTTTTACCGACCAAAATACGTAACGTGCAAGAAAACGGAGTCCGGGAGGCTCACGAGGTGGCCACGAGACAGGGGGGCATGACTAGTAAGGGTGGTTGTGCCCTCCACCCTCGTGGAGGCCTCGTGACCTTCCTAGACTACTTCTTTTTTCCTAAAATTCTTAAATATTCCAAAACTGAAAAAAATTGCCATTAGAATTGTTCTGGAGTCGGTTTACTTACTGTACCACATACCTATTCCTTTTCGGAGTCTGGAACATTCTGGAAAGTGTCCCTTATGTATTCCCCCGGGGTTATGGTTTCAATAATATTAGTTTCAACATTGATAGGATTACCTGAAATATAATGTTTAATTCTTTGACCGTTCACCACCGTCGGATTTGTCCCTTCGAAGTTGTTGATTTTTATGGCACCAGAACGATAGACCTCCTCGATAACGTAAGGACCTTCCCATTTAGAGAGAAGTTTTCCTGCAAAAAATCTTAGATGAGAGTTGAATAATAACACATAATCACCTACGTTAAACTCACGCTTTTGTATCCTTTTGTCATGCCAGCATTTGACTTTTTCTTTGAATAGCTTGGCATTCTCATAAGCTTGGGTTCTCCATTCATCAAGTGAGCTAATATCAAATAACCTCTTCTCACCGGCAAGTTTGAAGTCATAGTTGAGCTCTTTAATAGCCCAATATGCTTTATGTTCAAGTTCTAGAGGTAAATGACAACCTTTTCCATAAACCATCTTATATGGAGATATACCCATAGGATTTTTGTATGCAGTTCTATAGGCCCACAATGCATCATCAAGTTTTTTGGACTAATTCTTTCTGCATCTATTGATAGTCTTTTGCAAAATTAATTTGAGCTCTCTATTGCTCAACTCTACTTGACCACTAGACTGCGGATGATAAGGAGATGCGATTCTATGATTAACATCATACTTAGCAAGCATCTTACGGAAAGCACCATGAATAAAATGTGAACCACCATCAGTCATAAGATATCTAGGGACTCCAAACCTCGGAAAAATAACTTCTTTAAGCATTTTAATAGAAGTGTTATGATCAGCACTACTAGTTAGAATAGCTTCTACCCACTTAGTAACGTAATCAAGAGCAACTAAAATATGTGTATAACCATTAGAGGCAGGAAAGGGTCCCATATAATCAAAGCCCCAGACATCAAACGATTCAATAACAAGAGAATAATTCATAGGCATTTCTTGACGTCTACTAATCTTACCAATTCTTTGACATTCATCACAAGATAAGACAAACTTACGAGCATCTTTGAAGAGAGTAGGCCAATAAAAACCAGATTGCAATACCTTATGTGTTGTTCTATCTCCAGCGCGGTGTCCTCCATAGGATTCGGAGTGACACTTGCGTAGGATCTGTTCCTGTTCATGCTCAGGTACAGAACGTCTAATAACACCATCTACTCCTTCTTTATAAAGGTGTGGGTCATCCCAGAAGTAATGTCTTAAATCATAAAAGAACTTTTTCTTTTGCTGGTATGTGAAACTAGGAGGTATAAATTTAGCAACAATGTAATTAGCATAATCAGCATACCAAGGAACAGTACGAGAAGCATTAAAGACCGCTAATTGTTCATCAGGAAAGCTATCATCAATAGGAAGTGGGTCATCAAGAACATTCTCTAACCTAGACAAGTTGTCTGCAACGGGGTTCTCAGCTCCCTTTCTATCAATAATATGCAAATCAAATTCTTGGAGCAAGAGAACCCATCTAATGAGTCTAGGCTTAGTATCTTTCTTTTTCATAAGATATTTAATAGCAGCATGATCAGTGTGAATAGTAACTTTGGAATCAAGTATATAAGGTCTAAACTTATCACATGCAAACACAACTGCTAAGAACTCTTTTTCAGTAGTAGCATAATTTCTCTGGGCAGTATCAAGAGTCATACTAGGATACTGGATAACATTCAATTTCTTATCAACTCTTTGCCCTAGAACAGAACCTACAGCATAATCACTAGCATCACACATAATTTCAAAGGTTAAATTCCAATCAGGTGGCTGAACAATAGGTGCAGTGATCAAGGCTTTCTTAAGTATTTCAAATGCCTCTACACAATCATCATCAAATACAAAAGGAATATCTTTTTGCAATAAATTAGTCATAGGCCTAGAGATTTTAGAAAAGTCCTTAATGAACCTCATATAAAAACCGGTATGACCAAGGAAACTTCTTATACCTTTTATGTCCTTGGGACATGGCATCTTTTCAATAGCATCAACTTTAGCTTTATCAACTTCAGTACCTCTCTCGGAGATCTTGTGCCCCAAGACAATGCCTTCAATAACCATAAAGTGGCACTTTTCCCAATTCAAGACGAGACTAGTGTCTTCACATCTCTGCAAAACTCGATCAAGCTTGCTCAAGCAATCATCCAAAAAGGAACCATAAACGGAGAAATCATCCATGAATACCTCACAAATCTTTTCACAAAAGTCAGAGAATATAGCCATCATACATCTTTGAAAGGTAGCAGGTGCATTACATAAACCAAAAGGCATACGTCTATAAGCAAAGGTACCAAAAGGGCAAGTAAAAGTAGTTTTTGATTGATCCCCCGCTGACACAGGTATTTGAGAGAAACCAGAATAACCATCTAGAAAGCAGAAATATGTGTGTTTGGATAGTCTTTCTAGCATTTGATCAATAAAAGGTAAAGGGTAATGATCTTTCTTAGTAGCTTTATTTAACTTACGGAAATCAATTACCATCCTATAACCTGTAATAATTCTTTGTGGGATCAATTCATCTTTATCATTAGGAACAACGATAATATCTCCCTTTTTAGGAACACAATGGACAGGGCTTACCCAATCACTATCAGCAACGGGATAAATTATACCTGCCTCAAGGAGCTTTAGTATCTCCTTTCTTACCACTTCTTTCATCTTAGGATTCAATCGTCGTTGAGAATCTCTAACTGGTTTAGCATCGGCCTCCAAATTAATTTTGTGTTGGCATAACGTGGGACTAATGACCTTAAGATCATCCAGAGTATATCCAATAGCAGCACGGTGCTTCTTCAGAGTTTTCAATAATCTTTCTTCTTCTTGCTCTGAAAGGTTAGCACTAATAATAACAGGATATATTTTCTTTTCATCAAGATAAGCATACTTAAGATTATCAGGTAATGGTTTGAGTTCAAACACGGGATCACCCTTGGGTGGAGGGGGATCCCCAAGAATTTCAACGGGAAGGTTGTGTTTCAGCATAGGTTCCTGTTTAAGGAACACTTCATCTATTTCCCTTGTTTCCTTCATAAACATATCATTTTCATGGTCTAGCAAATATTGTTCTAACGGATCAGTAGGAGGCACGGCAATGGAAGCAAGACCAATAATCTCATCCTTACTAGGTGATTCTCTATCAAGAGGTTGTCTATGAAACTTAGCAAAATTAAACTCATGGGACATACCCTCTAAGCCAATTTTAACAGTATCATTTTCACAATCAATCTTAGCATTAACTGTATTCAAGAAGGGTCTACCAAAAATAATGGGACAAAAGTCATCTTGTGGGGAACTAAGAACAAGAAAATCAGCAGGGTATTTAACCTTCCCACACAAGACTTCAACATCTCTAACAATCCCAACTGGTGAAATAGTATCTCTATTGGCCAGTTTGATAGTAACATCAATACCTTCCAACTCAACAGGTGTAATATCATGCATAATTTCTTTATATAAGTCATAGGGTATTGCACTAGCACTAGCACCCATATCACATAAGCCATGATAACAATGATCTCCTATTTTAACAGAAATAACAGGCATGCCTACCACAGGTCTACGTATCTTAGTATCTGGTCTAACAACATTAGCAGTCTCACCACAGAAATAAATAACATGCCCATCTAAATCATCATCCAAGAGATCTTTAACCATAGCAATACTAGGTTCAACTTTTATTTGCTCAGGAGGTGTATAAGTCCTAGTATTACTCTTACGAACAACAGTCGAAGTTTTAGCATGATCCTAACAGGAAAGGGAGGTTTCTCAACATAAGTAGTAGGAACAATAGGATCACTATAGGTGACCGTCTTTTCTTCAACTGTAATAGGTGCAACTACTTTTACTTCAATGGGAGGATTATATTTAAACCACTTCTCCTTAGGGAGATCAACGTGAGTAGCAAAAGATTCACAGAGAGAAGCTACTATCTCAGAGTCAAGTCCATATTTAGCGCTAAATCCACGAAAAGCATCGGTATCCATAAAAGATTTAACACAGTCAAACTTAGGTGTCATACCTGATTCCTTACCATCGTAGGAACCCCAATCTTCAGAGTTGCGTTTAATTCTTTCCAATAAGTTCCATTTGAATTCAATATTCTTCAGCATATAAGAACCAGCACAGGAAGTATCGAGCATCACTATTGCAGAACCGACCTTTAGTGCCGGTTCGTAACGGCCTTTAGTGCCGGCTCAGCAACCGGCACTAAAGTGTGGGGACTAAAGGTCCTCCCCTTTAGTACCGGTTCGTCACGAACCGGCACTGAAGTGCCACCACGTGGCACGAGCCAGGCCTGGGTGCGTGTAGGACATTAGTACCGGTTGGTAACACCAACCGGTACTAATTGTTTGGGTGTTTTTTTTAATTTTTCCTTTAATTTTGGGTTTTTAATTTAATTTATTGATTCTTTTACATTATAATGAGTTGCTAAATCATTAGGTGAAAATACCGCAGATTAGTTTCGACTGGATGCATTGGATCCTATAGCTACTAGCTAAGGGATTAGGTGATCAAGTATAATATATATGGATATGGCATATACTTGATCACTTAGCTAGGATCCATCCAGCTGAAACTAATCTGCGGTTTCTTTCATTAAATGATATAATAACTCATCATCATCATATTAATATAAAAACTCTTGCATCATATCATCAACATGAGTATATATACTCTAGCTATAGCTAAAAATCATCCTAGTCGTCATTATCAGTATTTAATCATCATAGTCATTACCGCTATCCAATCACCACCAACACTTGCTTAAAGAAGAAACATTCACTTGTACCAGAAGCAAAAATATCATCGATTTCAACATGATGGTCATGATATTATAAGCGTTCATATCACCGCAAAAGCAAATCACTCTTTGAGATTAAGTTCAGGACGAAGAACACGGACATGAGAGGACAAGTACTAAGAGCATGAATCACTCTTGCTGCTCTCTCTCTCAGGTAAAATAGCATAGAACATGTATAGGTCTCCTGATTCATCATATTGGAGCATGCAGATGAACATGTCTCCTAATCGTGGGCTGCGGTTCTCATTGCTGCTCCCTAGTACTTCTCTGCGATCGTTAATAATTTTCCTCCAATCTTTCACTATTAAGCATTCATCGCTTCTAGAAATCCTGAATGCACTCATGTGTAATGTAGGATATCTTGGTCATAAGCTAACAATTGACATGTGACCTTTAGTCTCGATCCCCTGAGGCACAACTGTCATCGGGAGTCCTTGTTGAAGAACATCGTATAGTACTTAATTAATATACTTAGCAATGAAAGTTTAGCAAAAAAATTATGTATGCAAAAGATGCACTGAGGACAAATAGTAAAATCTTACCATTATTCCTAAATAGATGTGACCGTAGTTCAATACGATCACTATTGGTCACATGTTTTGAGTACTAATATTTCTAAGTGCAGGAAGAAAATTTGTCTTGACAGTATGAAGATCCTCAAGCCATGAAACATAATGACTTATCTCCTCGCAGTTTAGTTCAGCTCCGGGACAGAAGTAGGTCCTGTCTACCAAGCGCCCGGACATGTTTGCTAGAATGGAAATAAGCTGTCAATAGAAATTAGTTGTCAATTATTTTTGAATAAGTAATATCAAAGACAAAAATATAGTTGAGAAGAACTCACATAATGGTAGAACTGGAGGCGTCTGCACATCGACCCAGATGTCTCTATTACCTTCAATATCATCTTCCGGACGAATATCAAAGGTGATAACCATATCAGGCTCAAATGCATAAGCCATGCATAGTGCTTGACAAGTTTTGCATTCAAAATAGGTGTACGTGTTTGCATTGTATACTTTGACTTTGAAAGTATAACCATGCTCAGTTTTCAGGTAAACTCTCTTTATCTCCATAGTTTCCATAGCATTGAAACCTATCTTATCCAAGACAAAAATTCTTGCATGGCAGGGGATGCGCTAGTAGAATAGTGAAAATGAAAAATTATAAGTTGAAGCAAATGAAGCATATATAAGTCATGCTGAATCGCCTATCATCAACAAGGAAATTACTGTCGCACAGGCCGTGCTGGTCTTCACAGTATTCACACATAATGAAATATTTTTCGTCGTCAGACGACATTTCCTATGTTCACATAGGCGAAACATTTAACACTTACTAATTCAATTTATTCAACTACTTCTATTAAAATCTCATATACCTAAATTTTAATTAGTTCAAATAATCTCATATACCTAAATTTTCTTACTAAAAATAAACTAGTTATATTAATTCAACTAGTTCAAATAATCTCATATACATAAATTTTCTTACTAAAAATAAACTAGTTATATTAATTCAACTAGTTAAAATAATCTCGTATACCTAAATTTTCTTACTAAAAATAAATGAGTTATATTAATTCAACTAGTTCAAATAATCTCATATACCTAAATTTTCTTACTAAAAATAAACTAGTTATATTAATTCAACTAGTTCAAATAATCAAATATACCTAATTTTTTTTACTAAAAATAAACTAGTTATATTAATTCAACTAGTTCAACTAAGCATTTACTAAAAATAAACTAGTTATATTAATTCAACTAGTTCAAATAATCTCATATACCTAAATTTTCTTACTAAAAATAAACTAGTTATATTAATTCAACTAGTTCGACTAAGCATTTACTAAAAATAAACTAGTCCTATATTCATCTAGCTAACAAGTTTTCTATCTAATTCATCTAACATTAATCTAAACAATAGAGAACAAAAAAATAAGTAAAAAATATGTGTGTGTAGTACTGTGTGTGTATGCATGTGTACATATGTGTGTGTAGTGTGTGTGTATGTGTATGTGTGTGTCTATGCATGTGTGTATGTGTGGATACGAGAGCGGGCCGGGGGCGGAGGCGTACGGGCAGCGACGGGGGCGGCGGCGGCGGCGTACGGGGGCGGCGACGGGGACGGCGTGACGACACGGGTGGTGGGCCGGGGGCGATCGCGAGGCAACGTAGTACGGGCGAGACGGCGACGACGGCGCGAGACGGCGACGATGGGGCGGCGGGGGCGGCGAGGGCGACAGCGCGGCGGTGGCGGCGGCGATGTCGCGCGAGTGGAGGAAGTGGTTGATATGGAACTGATTTTTCGTAAGTACCATATATATAGGAGGGGCCTTTAGTACAGGTTGGAGCTACCAACCAGTACTAAAGGCAAATTTTGGCCAGGCCAAGCGGTGAGAAAGGAGGGCCTTTAGTACCGGTTGGTGGCTCCAACCGGTACTAAAGGGCAACCATTAGTACCGGTTGGAGCCACCAACCGATACTAATGGTCGTGCGCTGCCACCCGCGGTGCAATGCGTTTATTCCCACCTCGCCGAGCGAAGGGCAGCCGCACTGGTTTATAAACCCAGCCACGGCTGCTCTTTCGAACTCCTCTATATAGTAGGCTTCTGGGCCTAACTAGGGTGTGCTGCCCTGTGAGCCTGCCGACCCTTCTGGGCCTGAATTTGCACACCTAGGTCTGGCAGGCCCACCGGGTAGCGCCCCAACTATTTTTTATATAGTTTTTTTCTTTTATGCATTATTTATTTTTGAGTAATTTTTTATATAGTATTTTCTTTTTTGCTTTATTTTTTTCTTCTATTTTTTTCGGAGTAGTTTTTTCTGCTGTATTTAATTTCTTTGTGAATATTTTTGCTTTATATAGTTTTTTCTTTTCTGCATTATTTATTTTCTTCTATTTATTTTTGAGTAAAATTTTTATATAGTATTTTCTTTTCTGCTTTATTTTTTTCCTTCTATTTATTTCTGAGTAGTTTTCTGCTGTATTTAGTTTCTTTGTGAATATTTTTGCTTTAATTGCTTCGAATGCTGCATAATGCTTCATTTTGGACTGATTTTCAATTTCACGGTCATTTAGCTATCTAAACAAGTTTAAATAAGTTTAAAAAAATGAAGTGCACGTGTAACAGATGAGTTCTCGTCTAAAACCCTGATACTCCGAAAGAGATTTTCCAGTTTGTACATGAAGTGCGTCCAGTTTTTGCCGTGACCCTCTCTACATTATGCGGGTGAAATGATGATACCATGCCAAGTTTCAACATTTTCAGAGTTTGTTTTGTAGTGATTTTCAATTTCACGTTCATTTAGCTCTGATCTAAACAAATCGGTTACTTAAAAACGGCAAATGATTTCAGAACGTGTTGTAAATTGATGACGTCGCGGGGGATTGAGGGTGAGACCGAGTGAGTGGAGAGAGTGAGGGCGTAAACATGTAAAAATATACATCAAAAATACATTGATTATCAATGATCTTTTTGTGTACAATCTGAATTGTCAATATGAGTCCTCAACGGTTTAGAAACCGGTGAAGACTCATATTTAGTCCACAAATTATATACACATAGAGTTCAATGAAGACCAAATGTTTGTGATACTTTTTTTGCGTGGTAATACGTGTCTCATTTATATCATAAGGATCATAGTACAAGCCACGTACAAACCGACCTGGCAAAACTGAAAAGACAGCAAAACGCTCGCCTTTGCAATTACAATCAAGACCGAAGAAACCTTTGAACTTGACACCAACGCCAGTCATAGGCCTATGGTACCACCACAGATCACCTTCAAACCTGAGCTCAAAGCGGCTCCATCACTAATATGCAGCTTTGCGGACCTCCAAGGTGGTTCACCAAAAGCGAAACCATTACCGTTGAACGAATCAGACAGGGGCAACACCACGGACACGCCATCGAACTCCAGATCTGGCACCCCCATATGACTAAGATGCCGGAGGAGAAAACCATACCTGCCATCCACGAACCACGAACCCAGCACACGATCCACCATCTTCCAAATGCCGCTGATGCAGACCACAATCTGCATCCGCTCCTGGACTACCTCCCAAGCTCCGCGCTGGCGCTGGAGCAAACACCGTCGCAACGGCGAAGCCCGAGGACACAGGTCCACCACGAGGGGAGCCGCCGAAGGCCGGCGGCGGAAGCGAGTCCGCTAGCGCTAGAAGCTAGATCAGGCGAAGACTCCTATTGCAGCCTACATTGATCAGTAACGCCTTTCAACCAAAACATGCTACTACTACAGAGAAGTACATAAAAAAATACATTGATCATCAATGATCTTTTTGTATAGAATCTAAATTGTCAATAGGAATCTACCCCAATTTAAGAACCGGCAAAGACTCCTATTGCAGCCACAGATCCTACACATAGAGTTCAATGAAGACCAAATGCTTGTGATAGTTTGAGAAGTAACATATTTAAGGTGGTAAAAATCTTGCTAGGGAACGAGGTGGGACTAAAAATAGCCCCTGCCACCACCTCTTTACTACCGGTTCGTGCCACGAACCGGTACTAAAGATTCGCATTGAACCGATACTAAAGATCTCGTCCCGCCTAGCCATTTGAACCGGCACTAATGGACACATTAGTGCCGGCTCAAATGCAAACCGTACTAATGTACCTCAGATTTTACCCTTTTTCTACTAGTGCATGTTGCGATCATTGAGAGAAAGCCGAGCATAAAAATTTTGAATAATCATTTCTCTGGAGAGCTCATGATTCGGGCATGAATATAACATTGACTTAAGCCTCCCCCAAGCTTGAGCGATGCTTTCTCCTTCGCGAGGCCAGAAATTATATATGTAATTATGATCACGATGAACAAGATGCATAGGATAGAACTTCTGGTGAAATTCCAACTTCAATCGTTTATAATTCCAAGATCCCGTATCATCACATAGCCTATACCATGTCAATGCATCTCCCTTCAAAGATAAAGGGAAGACCTTCCTTTTGACAACATCATGGGGAATACCTGCAGACTTAAATAATCCACAAACTTAATCCACAAAGATAAGTGTAAATTGGGATGCAATGTTCCATCTCCTGCAAATGGATTAGCTAGCAGTTTCTCTATCAAATCCGAAGGAATCTCAAAGTAAATATTTTCAAAAAGTTCAGTAGGTTGAGGAGAAACTCTTTGCTCTTTTGGTCGGGGTGAAGATACCCCAAACAAGCCAATCAAAGGATTAGTTTCCATAGTGACAAGTAACAGAAAATTTCAGCACACTATATAAATGTTTCCTTACCAAGTTCCATTCTCCAAAAGCGGTACACTCCCCGGCAACGGCACCAGAAAAGAGTCTTGATGACCCACAAGTGTAGGGGATCTATCGTATTCCTTTCGATAAGTAAGAGTGTCGAACCCAACGAGGAGCAGAAGGAAATGATAAGCGGTTTTCAGTAAGGTTTCTTTGTAAGAACTGAAATTTTAGGTAATAGATAGTTCTGTGATAAGATAAATTGTAACGAGTAACAAGCAATGAAAGTAAATAAAGTGCAGCAAGGTGGCCCAATCCTTTTTGTAGCAAAGGATAAGCCTGGACAATTTCTTATAATGAGAAAGGAGCTCCCGAGGACACATGGGATTTATCGTCAAGCTAGTTTTCATCACGCTCATATGATTCGCGTTCGGTACTTTGATAATTTGATATGTGGGTGGACCGGTGCTTGGGTACTTCCCTTACTTGGACAAGAATCCCACTTATGATTAACCCCTATTGCAAGAATCCACAACTACAAAAGAAGTATTAAGGTAAACCTAACCACAACATTAAACATATGGATCCAAATCAGCACCTAATGAAGCAACGCATAAACTAGGGTTTAAGCTTTTGTCACTCTAGCAACCCGTCATCTACTTATTACTTCCCAATGCCTTCCTCTAGGCCCAAATAATGGTGAAGTGTCATGTAGTCGACGTTCACATAACACCACTAGCATACATCTCATCAAAATATCGAACGAATACCAAATTCACATGACTACTAATAGCAAGACTTCACCCATGTCCTCAGGAACAAACATAACTACTCACAAAGCATATTCATGTTCATAATCAGAGGAGTAATAATATGCATTAAGGATCTGAACAAATGATCTTCCACCAAGTAAACCAATTAGCATCAACTACAAGGAGTAATCAACACTACCAGCAATCCACAGGTACCAATTTGTCGTTTGGATACAAGATTGGATACAAGAGATGAACTAGGGTTTTGAGAGGAGATGGTGCTGGTGAATATGTTGATGAAGATTGACCCCCTCCCGATGAGAGGATCGTTGGTGATGACGATGGTGATGATTCCCCCCTCCTGGAGGGAAGTGTCCCCGGCAAAACAACTCTGCCGGAGCTATAGATTGGTTCCGCCAAGGTTCAGCCTCATGGCGGCAGAGTTTCATCCCGTAAGCTTGCCCACAATTTTTTCCAGGGTATAAGCCTTCATATAGCAGAAGATGGACACCGGAGGGCCACTAGGGGGCCCAAGAGACAGGGGGCGCGCCCAGTAGGGGTGGGCGCGCCCCCACCCTCCTGGCCAGGGTGTGGGCCCCCTGAGGTGTTTCTTCCATTCAATATTTCTTATTAATTCCAAAAATAAGTTTCGTGGAGTTTCACGATTTTCGGAGCAGTGCAGAATAGGTTTCCAATGTTTGCTCATTTTCCAGCCAAAATTCCAGCTGCCGGCATTCCCCCTCTTCATGGTAAACCTTGTAAAATAAGAGAGAATAGCCATAAGTATTGACATATAATGTGTAATAACAGCCCATAATGCAATAAATATTGATATAAAAGTATGATGCAAAATAGACGTATCAACCCTCTTGTTGAGAAGTTAAATTTAGTTCATAAAGAAAACGAGTATTTGAAAGAAAAAACGAAAAGAATTGAAAACGAGAAGATGAAATTGGAGTTGTATGTTACCGATGTCGTCGATGATCACAAGATCAATATGGACGCCATGCGCTTGAAGATTAGTAAGATTAGAAAATAGGCTATTGATAATGAGGGCTTGGTATCATTATGTTGTTGGATCAGTTGTTACCTTAGTTGCGATCATGATCGCATTTGTTGTGATGACGGTAAGTTTTCTCTAGTGTTTTGCTTAACAAATGTATACTTAGCTTCGTACATGCTTGTTAGCCCTATTATGCCACATACAATAACTACGTAAATAAGGCATCCCCATCAAACATCACACAAATCTAAAAGAATATCTAATTAAGCCACTAGTCTATATCTATACCAATATAAAAAGACCCAAAGAGCCAGATCCAATATATCTCAGCCACCCATTCACGTTAATCCAACCGTCCATATTGTCCTAATGGTGAGCGATTAAACAAGTTCAGCGCTAAACAATTTTTTCCCTTCCTGATGATCCCCTTCCTTGGGCACGAAAGGAAGGGAACTGCCCACGTAGAAAAAGCGAAGGAACTTCCATACACGAAAGGAAAGGAACTGTCGCACCATCGCTCCACTCCCAATTGCTCGATTCGTCAGATTAGGACCTCGCCACCGCCATCCCCTCCACCCATCGTGGCCGTGGGCGACGCTACTTCCCTACACCGCCTGGCCGGCCGTCGAGGACGACGCCTCCTCCTATTCCTCCTAGCCGGCCGGCGGGGAAGCCACCTCCTACACCGCTTAGCCGGCCATTAGGGACGCCACCTACAATGCCTTACCTGTCATCGGGCCGCATGACATACACCGCCCGGATACTGCCACTCCCGCTCCACATGCTAACGTTGTGGCCTTAATACCATCGCGATCACGTCGATGTCAGGATCTGGCCGTCACCGTCGCCTTAGCAGCTCGATGCCACCCATGATTCAGGTAATTATGTTCATCAAGGTAGGCTAATAAATGTTGAAAAACAATTTGTTCATGTTTTCCCCTTTATTTTATAGAAGATGTAACTCCAAATATTCTAATAGAAGGTAGGCTTATTTGGGTAGTATATTTATTTCATTGACAGAATGTGATCTAGAGGTGTGCTCATTTTATTTTAGCATGTTCAGGTTTTAGCCGAATCATATCTTATGTACCATTAGCCTAATTACTTGGCCGTGCAAGGTGCAAGGGGTTCATAGCTGCGGAATTCGTGGCGTCTTATGGATGATGCTCCATAAAACAAGAACTTTAAGCACTAAATTGGAACTTTTGATAGCCGCTGGGTAGTGGATCAGTTGAACTAATTTGAATGGATTGTGCTTAGATTTTCAGATTTACCCTCTGCCAGCTTCAGGACGAGGTTAGTACCCCCTCATCTGGTTACTTGCATGTACAATTAACCACTAGGATTCAGTATAACTAGCAGAGTGCCCCACGCATTTGCGCGGCTAGATTTTTAGCATTTATCTGCACGCGTTATTTTGGATTTTGATAGGGTCTCAAGGTCATAAATTTGCCCATTATTTTCCTATGAATATGCTATATAAATTTTAGTATTATAAGTAAATAATTGATTATTTGAGACCTTCTCCGGTTACAATAATTAATATATTAGGAATTAATTTTTGAAATTTAGGCACCACAGGTTATCGCCGCTCATGGTCTCTTTTTGGATTCATCATCAGTTGGCAACGACCGTAGAGGAGGCATAAGTCTATATGATATTTTATAAAATATTAACCTCAACCAAGAGCTAAATATAAAGATGATGTCTTTGATAAAAACTTGGTTTTTCTTCCTTTCTATGTCTCATCATTAACGGTATGGTTGCTCGTGCATTCATGCTCATAGATTTCTTACATATTGTCCTTCTTAGCATTTTACTTTTTGTCAGTTATTTATCCTTCGACAATTTCTCTTATTCGATTAGATGCATGTATATGTCGACGTTTACACATATCCAAATATAAATTAAATGGTATAAAAAGTAAATTCCATGAAAACATATTAATTAGCTCATAGAATCATTTATGGTCTTTCGTTTGAAGCACTGCTATTTTAGTATCCTTATGAAAATCATACTTATACTTTTATTCTAATGAATACTCCTCCTATTACTAACACATCTATCTTTTCACTGATAGTGTTCCTCTATTTTTCAAAAAAATTGCAAGGTGTAATCAATGTGGATTACTTAATAGATTTTTGATAATATTTTTTTTCATGACATATAGTAACATTTTACCGAGAAAATCATCTTCGATGTTGTTTCATGGCTATCTGATATGATTGATTCTCATAATTCATATAAAACATATCTGACTGTTTAGTTGGTTAATTGGTGCCATCAGCACTGGTGGTATTTCAAGCACTTCATGCAATCTAAATTGCGACTGATTGGTTCGTAAAGGCTGATTTGGCTACTAAATGTATACCTTTTACTTTAATTTTTTAATCTCAACTATCATAAATAGGATTCTTCATATAGTCGACATTGCGGATAATTTTTCCCATGTTGACAAATTTAATGTCTAGTCTTTTCTCAGTTCCTTGGTCATCAGCCTCGTTAGCTCTCCTTAATATCATATGTTTCTTGAAGTCACCACTCCGTGTCAACATTATATACTTGGATTCTGTCGATACGCCCCATGACCTATCTTTATGGTGAATAGAATTTGCATGCCAAAGTATGTTTTATTTTAGCCGTTTAATTTTTCAATTTTGTTTATCTAATAATCTATTTTCTCAATCTGAGTAGAGAAAATATGTTGTCCCAATGCAGCGCACTAATTACCTTTTCTTCAGCAACATGTGAAGCACTAATTAACTTTGCTGGACAAAAATATTAGAACAGAAAATGCCGAAGTACAGACTACTTTTCTGAAATAATAGAGGACATCAGCCCACGTTTTTTTTTGACGGGTGAGGACATCAACCCACACATACTTATTCAGTTATTCTGCTCGGACACTTCTTTTTATGGGTGGAGCGTTATGGTGGGACTCTTCCCTAATGTACATTTCCTAATTGGACTCTAACCGCCGAACAATATTTTGGATGCCATACTATGTGCAAAATCAAAACGTAAGGTGGTCTGTTTTCTATGCACCAACGTAGGCTAGTCTGGCTGGTTCGGACTGACTTTTTAATAGAAAGTAATCTGATATTTTTTCTGAACAATACAAAGACGTGTTGAGCTATTAGTACGTGGCACGTGATGTGTCAAACTGTTTGTAGAAAAACAATTATATGTTACGCTACATCTTTTAAATCTTGACCGTTAATATCTGAAATTTACGGTCGTGATTATTCAATCTATGTGGACTAATGTGATGCTTTGTTTGCCTCCTCTCTTAATTATATAACTAGCAGAGTGCCCCGCGCATTTGCGCAGCTAGATTTTTAGCATTTATCTGCATGCGTTATTTTGGATTTTGATAGGGTCTCAAGGTCATAAATTTGCCCATTATTTTCCTATGAATATGCTATATAAATTTTAGTATTATAAGTAAATAATTGATTATTTGAGACTTTTTCCATTTACAATAACTTATATATTAGGAATTAATTTTTGAAATTTAGGCACCACAGGTTATCGCCGCTCATGGTCTCTTTTTGGATTCATCATCAGTTGGCAACGACCGTAGAGGAGGCATAAGTCTATATGATATTTTATAAAATATTAACCTCAACCAAGAGCTAAATATAAAGATGATGTCTTTGATCCAAACTTGGTTTTTCTTCCTTTCTATGTCTCATCATTAACGGTATGGTTGCTGGTGCATTCATGCTCACAGATTTCTTACATATTGTCGTTCTTAGCATTTTACTTTTTGTCAGTTATTTATACTTCGACAATTTTTCTTATTCGATTAGATGCATGTATATGTCGACCTTTTCACATATCCAAATACAAATTAAATGGTATAAAAAATAAATTCCATGAAAACATATTAATTAGCTCATAGAATCATTTATGGTCTTTCGTTTGAAGCACTGCTATTTTAGTATCCTTATGATAATCATACTTATACTTTTATTCTAATGAATACTCCTCCTATTACTAACACATCTATCTTTTCACTTATAGTGTTCCTCAAGGTGTAATCAATGTGGATTACTTAATAGATTTTTGATAATATTTTTTTTCATGGCATATAGTAACATTTTACCGAGAAAATCATCTTCGATGTTGTTTCATGGCTATCTGATATGATTGATTCTCATAATTCGTATAAAACATATCTGACTGTTTAGTTGGTTAATTGGTGCCATCAGCATTGGTGGTATTTCAAGCACTTCATGCAATATAAATTGCGACCGATTGGTTCGTCAAAGCTGATTTGGCTACTAAATGTATACCTTTTACTTTAATTTTTTAATCTCAACTATCATAAATAGGATTCTTCATATAGTCGACATTGCGGATAATTTATCCCATGTCGACAAATTTAATGTCTAGTCTTTTCTCAGTTCCTTGGTCATCAGCCTCGTTAGCTCTCCTTAATATCATATGTTTCTTGAAGTCACCACTCCGTGTCAACATTATATACTTGGATTATGTCGATACGCCCCATGACCTATCTTTATGGTGAATAGAATTTGCATGCCAAAGTATGTTTTATTTTAGCCGTTTAATTTTTCAATTTTGTTTATCTAATAATCTATTTTCTCAATCTGAGTAGAGAAAATATGTTATCCCAATGCAGCGCACTAATTACCTTTTCTTCAGCAACATGTGAAGCACTAATTAACTTTGCTGGACAAAAATATTAGAACAGAAAATGCCGAAGTACAGACTACTTCTCTGAAATAATAGAGGACATCAGCCCACGTTTTTTTTTTACGGGTGAGGACATCAGCCCACACATACTTATTCAGTTATTCTGCTCGGACACTTCTTTTTATGGGTGGAGCGTTATGGTGGGACTTTTCCCTAATGTACATTTCCTAATTGGACTCTAACCGCCGAACAATATTTTGGATACCATACTATGTCATGCCAAAGTATGTTTTATTTTAGCCGTTTAATTTTTCAATTTTGTTTATCTAGTAATCTATTTTCACAATCTGAGTAGAGAAAATATGTTATCCCAATGCAGCGCATTAATTACCTTTTCTTCAGAAACATGCGAAGCACTAATTAACTTTGCTGGACAAAAATATTAGAACAGAAAATGCCGAAGTACAGACTACTTTTCTGAAATACTAGAGGACATCAGCCCACGTTTTTTTTACGGGTGAGGATATCAGCCCACACATACTTATTCAGCTATTCTGCTCGTACACTTCTTTTTAGGGCGCTGATACGCGCCGGTGCGCCGGCCGAAACGTTTCGGCCGGTCCAGCGCCAGCCGTTCGATCTGACTAACACGGAGGCTGCGTAACCGCTCGATCTGGACTGGGTCATCGTCTTCCTCGCCCCTTGCGAATCCCCCACTCCTCCTCCCCCGCCCGACTCACTACCCACCCCCCCTGCGCGCCGCCGCACCTCCTCCCCTGCTGCCGGCTCGCTGCCTCGCCGTCGTCGCCGCCGGTCGCCGCCCTCGCCGTTGGTCGCCGCCCTCACCTATGCCGCCTTCGTGCGTTTCTCCCCTCTGTGGATGCAGCAGCGTGCGCCCATGGTTGCACCCCCGTGGTTGCAGGCTTGCAGCTCCCGGGGAGATGGCCGCATCTCCGGTGGTGCCGGCCGCCGGCCGCAGCACCTGTCGTTGTGCTCGCGTTGTACCTCGCCGTGTGCCCACTCGAGGCTCTTGCTAGTTCCAACAAAAAACGACACCGGTTGTAGCAAAAAAGTTTATCGCTTCCAGCAAAAAAAAGCTTACCGCTGCAGCCCGCCGTCGTCATTGTAGCAAAATTGTTAACTGGATGTAGCTTCTGTGGTTGCCGATTGCAGCAAAAAAATGACGTGGTTGTAGCAAACACAAAAAGAACGAAAAAAGTTTTTATCGTTTTCAAAAAAGCTTCCACTGTGGTTTGGAAAAGCTTCAATCGTGTATAAAAAAGCTTCATCCGTTAAGAAAAAAAGCTTCAACCAGACCTGCGACCAGAGAAAAAGTTGCAAAAAATTGACACAAAAGCTTCAACCGTATATAGAAAAAGCTTCAACCGTATATAGAAAAAGCTTCAACCGGCTAGCGACGGTAGAAAAGCCGTGGTTGCGGCCCACGGTCACCTCGGTCATCGCCGTCACACACCCCGGTCTCCGCGCGGGGTTGCATCAGCGTCGCCGTGGTAGCACCCCGTCGCCCCGGTTGCAGCATCTCCCCGTGGTCACCCCCTCCTCGGTCGCCGGCGAGATGGGATGGTCACCGCGCAGAGCCATGGCGAGCTTCGAGCGGGGAGAGGGGAGGCGTGGTGCGGCGA
>NC_041391.1:11796128-11842731 GCF_002162155.2 Triticum dicoccoides | reverse complement strand
GAGGAGGGGGCAGAAGAAGAGGGGCGGCGCGCGCCCGGAAAGCTGCGCGAGATGTGGAAGTTGCGCGAGGAAGAGGGAGACCGGCCCAATCTTCAGCCGGTGCGCCGGTCCCAACCGTTTCCCTTCTTTTTATGGGTGGAGCGTTATGGTGGGACTTTTCCCTAATGTACATTTCCTAATTGGACTCTAACCGCCGAACAATATTTTGGATGCCATACTATGTGCAAAATCAAAACGTAAGGTGGTCTGTTTTCTATGCACCAACGTAGGCTAGTCTGGCTGGTTCGGACTGACTTTTTAATAGAAAGTAATCTGATATTTTTTCTGAACAATACAAAGACGTGTTGAGCTATTAGTACGTGGCACGTGATGTGTCAAACTGTTTGTAGAAAAACAATTGTATGTTACGCTACATCTTTTAAATCTTGACTGTTAATATCTGAAATTTACGGTCGTGATAATTCAATCTATGTGGACTAATGTGATGCTTTGTTTGCCTCCTCTCTTAATTATATAACTAGCAGAGTGCCCCGCGCATTTGCGCAGCTAGATTTTTAGCATTTATCTGCACGCGTTATTTTGGATTTTGATAGGGTCTCAAGGTCATAAATTTGCCCATTATTTTCCTATGAATATGCTATATAAATTTTAGTATTATAAGTAAATAATTGATTATTTGAGACTTTTTCCATTTACAATAACTTATATATTAGGAATTAATTTTTGAAATTTAGGCACCACAGGTTATCGCCGCTCATGGTCTCTTTTTGGATTCATCATCAGTTGGCAACGACCGTAGAGGAGGCATAAGTCTATATGATATTTTATAAAATATTAACCTCAACCAAGAGCTAAATATAAAGATGATGTCTTTGACCAAACTTGGTTTTTCTTCCTTTCTATGTCTCATCATTAACGGTATGGTTGCTGGTGCATTCATGCTCACAGATTTCTAACATATTGTCCTTCTTAGCATTTTACTTTTTGTCAGTTCTTTATCCTTCGACAATTTTTCTTATTCGATTAGATGCATGTATATGTCGACCTTTTCACACATCCAAATACAAATTAAATGGTATAAAAAATAAATTCCATGAAAACATATTAATTAGCTCATAGAATCATTTATGGTCTTTCGTTTGAAGCACTGCTATTTTAGTATCCTTATGATAATCATACTTATACTTTTATTCTAATGAATACTCCTCCTATTACTAACACATCTATCTTTTCACTGATAGTGTTCCTCAAGGTGTAATCAATGTGGATTACTTAATAGATTTTTGATAATATTTTTTTTCATGGCATATAGTAACATTTTACCGAGAAAATCATCTTCGATGTTGTTTCATGGCTATCTGATATGATTGATTCTCATAATTCATATAAAACATATCTGACTGTTTAGTTGGTTAATTGGTGCCATCAGCACTGGTGGTATTTCAAGCACTTCATGCAATATAAATTGCGACCGATTGGTTCGTCAAAGCTGATTTGGCTACTAAATGTATACCTTTTACTTTAATTTTTTAATCTCAACTATCATAAATAGGATTCTTCATATAGTCAACATTGCGGATAATTTATCCCATGTTGACAAATTTAATGTCTAGTCTTTTCTCAATTCCTTGGTCATCAGCCTCGTTAGCTCTCCTTAATATCATATGTTTCTTGAAGTCACCACTCCGTGTCAACATTATATACTTGGATTCTATCGATACGCCCCATGACCTATCTTTATGGTGAATAGAATTTGCATGCCAAAGTATGTTTTATTTTAGCCGTTTAATTTTTCAATTTTGTTTATCTAATAATCTATTTTCTCAATCTGAGTAGAGAAAATATGTTATCCCAATGCAGCGCACTAATTACCTTTTCTTCAGCAACATGTGAAGCACTAATTAACTTTGCTGGACAAAAATATTAGAACAGAAAATGCCGAAGTACAGACTACTTTTCTGAAATAATAGAGGACATCAGCCCACGTTTTTTTTTACGGGTGAGGACATCAGCCCACACATACTTATTCAGTTATTCTGCTCGGACACTTCTTTTTATGGGTGGAGCGTTATGGTGGGACTTTTCCCTAATGTACATTTCCTAATTGGACTCTAACCGCCGAACAATATTTTGGATGCCATACTATGTGCAAAATCAAAACGTAAGGTGGTCTGTTTTCTATGCACCAACGTAGGCTAGTCTGGCTGGTTCGGACTGACTTTTTAATAGAAAGTAATCTGATATTTTTTCTGAACAATACAAAGACGTGTTGAGCTATTAGTACGTGGCACGTGATGTGTCAAACTGTTTGTAGAAAAACAATTATATGTTACGCTACATCTTTTAAATCTTGACCGTTAATATCTGAAATTTACGGTCGTGATAATTCAATCTATGTGGACTAATGTGATGCTTTGTTTGCCTCCTCTCTTAATTATATAATAGATAGATTTTAAACCCATTTGTATGAAGAGATGGAGTTGCCGCTGGTGGTGTGAGATAGCTCACACGGTTAACATTTGAGAAAGCATAGGCTTTGGAACATCCCCTTATCTAGCCATCCATTTCTTCATCAAGATTCGTGCAAGAACTTTTCTCTTTTTTGTTTCTTCCAAACAAAACAACATATGAGCTTGAAACTTTGCAGGACAACAAGACATCCAAACTAGAATGTGGGAAAACACTTTCAGATTTTTTCGTGAATTATATATACTAAAAATATTATTTTTTACTCGAAAAAATCTCATTTTGTATATTTATTTTGGATGAAAAAATCTGAAAGTTTTTACCAACATTGTAGTAAGAATGTTTTGTTGCCCTGCAAAGTTCGAAGTTCATATGTTGTTTAGTTTTGAAGAAACAAAAAAGACAAAATTTCATGTATTGAGTTAGTTGTGTAGCACAGATCTCAAAGCAAGACTGAAGGGTAAGGATAAGACGTGTCTGAAAGCCTGTGCTTCAAAAATCCACGTTCATAGACAATGCCTTTTAGTGCTACTTTTCTAATGAAGATTCAGGTCTGTCTTCACGCTGCCATTGCTGCTGCACCCACAATGCAAACGCAGCTGCCCCCATAATTTTGGTATGCAAACACCACACTTCAGTAAATGAAAATATGGGAGGTTTTGGCAACATTGGTCCACGAAGATGACGCAAACATCACATCTTGACGGCAGCGACAAATAGGAATAGGGGATGCAGACACTAAAGATTTTGATGATTTTTCAGGTTTAAGAGGAATCAATGCTGGATTAATAAAAAGGTAGAGTTAATCCAGGAATAATGGGTAATTTTCTTGCTTGATGTTTTAAATTCTTGTTTATTCATTACTTAGTGCCAGATGTTGCTTATGTCTTATATGAAGGTCAGTAGTTTAAACCTATCAAAGTTTACTATAGTAGCCGGCATACTGTATTTGTAAATTTACACTAAGAATTGTATGTCAAGTAGTATACTACATTATGTTTGCATGAATCTCGGTCAGTGGGACATCATTACATTATTAGACCCTCAACATGATGATAAATATATGACTTCTAACTAGAATAAACAAAAACAAATCCTAAGACTACACGTGCAACGCACGTGCGCATTTACTAGTCCAGAAAATGTGCAGATGATTGTCCATGCAATATCTTATAATTATTAGAAAAGTTAACTAAAACAAATATCAAGACAATAACTCACCGTTCCTGAATCCAAGTTTAGGGTTTACTATACTTGGGGCAGCTTAGCGAAGGAATAAGTCGGAGATATTTCACTGCATCAACAATATACTACTTCAACCTTGTAGCGATACCCGTGTAAACACTGGGTATAAACTGGTTTGACTATATTAACAATTAGCACACTGTTTCAACTTTTTCTATTTCAGTACTAGCAAATCAGTCAATTGTAAGACAAGAAAAATGGTGACTTAGGGAATTCGAGTTGATACTTCAATGAATGCTGTATTTCAAATGTACATGTTATAATACAATTCACCAAAATCGTGGAAGAATGCTAAAAATCCCTACAACAATATCAATGGTGTTCAGCAACAGTGTTTCATATACGACAACGGTTGCGACGACAAAAAATGATTTATAGCGAAAGGCACAGGTACTGTACATATTGCAAAACCTAAAAATAAATGTCAGGAAGAAGTAAAAGAGTATTACTAACAGATTTTGTTGTACGGTTTGTTAGCTTGAAAACAATGGTCAAGTATATTCAGTCGACCACACAAAAAAATCTGAGTATGCCTTAGGGCTGTTAGACACATGCACCAACCTTTTCAATCAATTGACGGTCCAGCTTTGAAGGCTAGCTTGAACACCGCCAAATGTTCCTTAATTCATTCAGCTGTTACATTTTATTCAACACAACGTTCAATAAGCAAATTGTAAGAACAGAAACAAACATAGAAAAGTACATGAGTGACAGTTAACTGAGCTGAAAGAAGACTTACTTTATAGTTAAGAGATGGCGACATATGTGGCAGTCAAGTGCGCAACCAAAAATAGAAGGATCGAGAGCATTTACTAGAGTAGAAAACATGAATCAGATGGTAAAAGTTGTATGACATGTACTATTAATAAAATCAACAGTTGTCATGCAAACTTCGCTATCTTGATATGGCATGATTGATCTCATGAAAAAACTAGTGAAATAGAACAGAGTATACTTTACAAAAATAGGACTTTAATTTCTTCGAAGTACAGCATACACAACCAATTGATACGTGGGTATGGCCTTAGCCTGATCTGCGCCATGATAAAACAGACAAGGTAGTTGTGTGTACCACATATACTATGCAAAATCTCACTACATTATATATTAATATTTCAAAATTAAGCAATTGCATGTGTAATCAATCCAAGTCCATATCCAACTTTGCACGTATCAGTCTTACATCAAGCTAAACCCACCCAGTACTCGCATCTCATGTGGGAGAAGAAAATTAAGAAACAATACTTGGCTGATCTTTAAGTAATGAATTGTCAACTAAGCTAGCACAATGACATGATGAACCGGCCAGTATCTGACCCTTAAACATTATTCTTGAAAGGAACTACTTGTAACCAGATTTAGCCTAGCCAAGTGCACTTGCCCACTGCAACCTAACAACATATCCACGGAACCAAAGATTCACAGGTAACATAGTTACTACTTTACCCAAGCCACCATAGATTCGCCCAGACCCTGTTGTTTGTGAGGAAAAAACAGAAATCTCAAGTCTCAGGCTGCAGCACACAAACTAGTCTGCTGATAAGTCATGGCATACAAGAAAATTGTAAGATGTAACGGGTTATTTAAACAGAATGGCATCACTAGATGTCTAGATCAGTATATCAGGTGTTAAGAAGGCATCATAAACATCGGATCTTGACTGTTAAGTCAAGCACAACAGGAAGAGCAATCAACAAAAAGAGATTTACAATCCGAATTCAGAACACTCGTACAGAGATCATACCTATGGATCAGAAGTGTGCACCATCTTACCAGAGGCGGGATTGGAGAGGTCACGTACAAACCAATAAACCAAATCGGATACTGAATCTGGAACGGAGGAGATCAACAGTCAATCGAAATAAAACATATGGCCAAAACGCACCCTCCAAAAATAATGGATCGATAGAGAAGAGAACGTACCCTCTCGGTCCGCGCCGGCTGTCAAGCCGCCGGAGCATCCCCCGACTTGGGCGAACTGGGAGATGCAGCCACGACCCGGGAGCCTCGATCGCAATTGAACTGGAGTAGGCGGCGCCTGTTGTGGCGAAAGAGAATAGCAAAGGACTGACGTTGCGACTTGCGAGGGCCAAGGGGGAGCAACAGAGGGTAAGTAGGGCCTGGTGCGCTCACTGGGCTATTTGCCTTTTGGCCTCCTTAAGTTTACCTTCCTTTCTAGACTTCCAATTTTTAATTAACAGAAAATGACTTTTTTTAGGGTAACAGAAAATGTCATTGCAACATACTCATAATAATAAAGAGTGAAGGGTATAAGGTCTCGCTCGTTTTCCCTAACCTAGCTGCCGCCACGTGAAGGATACTAGGGAAGCGATACTTTACATACGATCTACACCGGCCAGGTCTGGTCCCCTCTCCCTCCTAGTGCTACTTCGGCGGCAGGAGGGAGGGTGGACCCCTTCCTCCGCTCTGTAGTTAGGGTTTTGTTTTGTAGGTCGTGCTGCACCGTTCAATTGGTAGAAGCGGCGCCCGGAGGAATAAATATGCCTTACCCCACTCCCAAGCTGACGGTATCCTTCATTGCGGCGTCTTGGAGTTCATGGCATCGTGTGTTTGTCAATACTTCAAATCCACGGCGTTAGTGTTCGTGGATGGTGTCTGCCAGGCGGTGGCGGTGACCCCTTCAGGTGTGTCTCTCCTTCTGCCATGCCCCCTTTGCTATGGCGTTGTCTCTGACATCACGGTGGAGCAGGCAGGTTTTGTCATGCGGGAGTACACGCAGGCAGTTGTCTACGCAGGTGACAGCTGGAAGAAGGTGCATCCTGTGATGGGTCCGTGTTTGCAAGTTGACAGTTCTTATCTCCTTCTCCGATGTCGTAGTCGTGCGGGGGTGTTAGTTCTTGAGTTCGATGGCATGTCTAGGGACACCTTGCCTCGGTATGATTCTTTCAATGACGATGTTTTTGCTTCAGGCAAACTACTTTGGAGGTCATTAAAGTTGCAGCTTAGCGATGGAGCCGCGTCGAGCCCGGCTGAAGATGTGATCTATATCCTTTTCCTTGGAAGGGAGAGACAGGCATTTGCGTAGGATTATCCTATATTTCCAGTCCCGTGTTTACCTGGCTTGTAACTAAATCTTTATTTTTATTAATGAGACCCTTATTAATATGGAAAAAAGCACACGCATAGGAGATCTGTACACCTATATTTGTTTTGTTGGTTTTCTACCTTTATATTTAATCTTGGGTTTTGGCTAGGGTTTCTTGTGCCTCCCGCCGGTTCCGCTGTTAGTATATCTCATCTCGTGTGGTCTTAGGAACATGGAGGCATGGTGGATCACGTCCCCTACTGGCAAGGGGGTGGGGGCTTCATTTTTTCATACTCTTTTGTGTTTTGTTAGGTTGTGTCATGCTAAGAGAGTTAAGGGACGATGGTTCACTGAAGATGGAATAAGGTTCTCCCTGCATTGTCCCCATACCAGTGATGTTTCTAGCATCATCGGACGGCGTGTGGAGGTTTGTCTCTGGCGGATCTCGCGGGATTCGGCCGGCGTTTGTCTTCGGCGGATCCACGTGGATCTTGTCTTCGTACGTCTGTGTTTGTATGTCTACAGATTGGATTCTTTTGATCTACGCATCTGTTCATCAGCGACGAATGTTATGGTGTATGGGGCCTTAGAGCGGCGATTTTCCGAATATTTATTACAATAAGATTTGCCCGACGCCTTTTCGTGTATGTGGTGTATGGATCTCGCGATTTTCCAACGACGTGGACCGTAGAGAACGATTTGGTGCATCGATAATTGATTGATGGTGCACTAGGCACATATATATAGTTACAAGGGGTGCGACTGGTATCTTGTCTCCTATGATACACGTACATACAGAGGTAGACAGACACTATAGGTACTGCATACAAAACCCAGACCTACATACATGTACACATGTTCAACACCCCCCGCAGTTGAAGCGTCGCCGGTGATGCAGAGACTGGACCGAAAGCCCTCGACGGTCGAGGTGGGTAGTCCCTTCGTCATGACATCGGTGAACTGTTGATCGGTGGGCACATGTAGAACACGAACACGACCAAGGGCGACATGCTCCTTGACGAAGTGGATGTCGAGCTCAATATGCTTTGTCCGTCGATGATGGACAGGGTTGGCAGCAAGGTATATCTCGGAGACGTTATCACAGTAGACGAGCGTCGCCTTGGTAAACTCACATAGCAACTTATGAAGTAGCTGTCGTAGCCAAGATCACTCCGCGACGGCGTTGGCCACGGCCCGATACTCAGACTTGGCACTCGATCGTGAGACCGTGGGTTGTCGTTTAGACGACCACGAAATCAGAGAGGGCCCAAGGTAGGCGCAGTAGCCGGAAGTGGAGCGTCGAGTGTCGGGACACCCAGCCCAGTCGGCTTTGGAGTAGGCGACAAGTCTGGTGTCAGGAGATGCCGTCAGGGTGAGACCCATGGTTGTGGTGCCACGTATGTACCAAAGTATACATTTCACGAGAGCGCGATGTGTGTCACGAGGAGCATGCATGTGAAGGCACGCCTGGTGGACAGCGTACTGAATGTCCAGACGCGTCAGTGTGAGATACTGAAGCGCACCGACGATGGAGCGGTAGAAGGAAGCGTCGGACGCCGGAGAACCCTCGACAGCGGACACCTTAGCCTTCGTGTCGACAGGCGTGGGAGCAGGTTTGCAGTTAAGCATGCCCGCTCGCTCCAGAAGCTCGTAGGCGTCCTTCTGCTGGTGCAGAAAGAAGCCAGTAGCGTGATACGTCTCCGTCGTATCTACTTTTCCAAACACTTTTGCCCTTGTTTTATACTCTAACCTGCATGATTTGAATGGAACTAACCTGGACTGACGCTGTTTTGGAAATCATTAACATTTTCTGAAAATCTTGAAACATATTTTTAGAAAATTATTATCACTATTTGAATTCATGAATATTTTTTTCAAATTTGTGAAATATTTTTCAATAGGCAAACGTTTTTTTCCTGAACATTTTTTTTAATATGTGGACATGTTTTTGAAATTCGTGATCAGTTTTTGAGTTCGGGAATATACTTTTCAAATTCGTGCACGTTTTTAAAATTTCTTGAACAATTTTTTAAGAACACGATTTTCTTTAATACATGAACATTTCAAATTTCTAGAACATTTGCTTTTTCATAATTCTCATTTTTTTGAAATGTTAGAACCTTTTTGAAATCCTGAATTATTTGAAAATAGAACAAGAAAAAAGAAAAAAAAAGGAAGAATAATAATGAAAAAAAACATGGGTGTCCATTCCCGCAAATGTTCGAGCCCATGCTGGTGCACCACGAGAAGGGAGGGTGTGCGTTCTTACGATCCCTGGTGCACACCGTGCATAATAGGTGGTAGAGGTCGATAGACACAACACATCTAACGGCTAGAAATGCTCGAATCACCTAATTGGATGGCTAGCAATAGACAAGGCATGAGAAGGCTCCGTTTATGTTCAGTTTTACTGTCCTAAAGTATTATGAAATTTTATATGTATTAATTATCCTCAATTTCCCCATTTTTTGGCTCTTTGGTTTTAGGTGTGTCTAAAAAAATAAGATGCAACTATAATCAATTTATTAAGCAAAAATGACACTGCAATATGAGGCAACTGGAAGGCGTGTACTGTGGATATCAAAGGCACACCAACTATTTTGACGAAGTTATCTTTTGAAACGTATTCACAATATCTATTGAGGACCAAGCTAAATGTCACAGCCCACCCTAATCTAGTGAAGAAATGGTACCCGTAGCAGCTGCCATTGAAGTTATAGCTCTACTCCCCACAAAGAAGAAGTTATAGCTCCTTCACATGGCCTACCTATAAGAACTAGTAGGACCTCGGCCTTATAAGAAAAATCGAGGACTACACATATACATCTAGAACTTTTTCTTTCATCATTGAGAGGGAAGGACCTTCATCTATTGTCCAATCTTTATTTGTCAAAATTATCTACAGTATTCAAATGTCATCTGTCATGTGCTAAGACTATGATTTTTCACCTTATTTGTTGTCAAGGAAAAATAACATCGAACACGTAGGCATAGGAGGCACAGGGAAATAAAGTGTAAAAAATTGCATCATATCTTTCACGAGGCTCTTCTATTCGTCTACGGAGTCGCATTGAGCTCCGAAGGGGTAAGGGGCGCCTATTTCGAGGAATAAGTTGTGTGCATCGGTCTATCACTTTTAATTTAGATCTAGATGGAGAGCTATTTCGGACACCGGTGAATAGAACTTGATTAATCAGTGGGTCCTTGTTGAACCAAAAGACCGATCTGAGGTATCCTTTTGAGCTATATGACGTGGGCAGAGGAAGCGGGGCCAGGCTGCAATTACTATTGCGTTTACTAGATTTTGAACCCTAAACCTCTTAATAGTGAGTTTATGCATCTAACCAGTTCACCCATCAGACCGATCTAAAAGAGAGGGCCGGACATTATATTCCAACAATCCTAGTACTGAATAAGAAGTAGAAGGATATTATGACTTTAGAGGAAAATCCTGTGCGCTCCAAATGTAGAGCAAAACATGTAGAAATCGCTTCCACGTTGTTCAGAAACAGCTTTGTTGCTGCTTGCATCTAGCCGAGAGAAAACCCACTCAGAAACAGCTCACTTGCAAGTTGCAAGTTCGGACTTCAAAGAAAATCATTCAGTAGCAATCCATTGCTTGGACAAGGGACACGTAGGGCTCACTATGGTTGTCGCAGTAGCACTTGGCATGGAAGCACTCGGGCAGCATGGGCCTGGTGTGGTACGGCGCCGTGCGAACTATAGCCATGCTTCGAGACAAGCTAGTCGTGTCGAATTGTATGTTGTGGATAAAAAAATGCAAGCTTTTTTCCTCATTTTTATTTTTTGGAAAATAGAATAAAAAACAACGACTAGATGAGAAGTCATCCGAACCGTTCAGAGCAGCACTTTTTTGATAAAAGGAATATATTAGTATGGCGAAGATACCAATTACACCCGGCCTCTGCAACAACGCAATAGCCTAATGGCATTACGGATGCACACAACCAAAAAAGAAGAAGTAGAAGCTAAAAAAAAGAAAAGCCCCGGTATGGAGTTCCAGTCAATGCAGCAACAGTACATCCACCACCAAAACAACGCCTGAAGTCCAAGTTCTTCAAAAGTGATGCCTCAAAGAAGAAAACATTGCCCAACTGCCGTCGTCACCCGACTGTAGATCTTGAGTTTTCACCAAGAAGATAGTCCCGATCTCAAAACGATGCCTTCAACAAGACCATTCTCAGGCAGAACCAATTAAGACCAGACCTTGGATATTCACCCAGAGGGGTGAGACTTTGAATTGCACCTGTGCTGCCGCCCCCACTTACATACCGCTGCCACAAAATCCGAAAATCCAGGCAATTGCTCATCGCCACAAAGGCTCCAACCACCATTACTAGTACTCCGATCTCGGCTTCCATGACGTTCTATGCCTCTGACTTCACCATCAAACTAAACACATCCCATGATGGCAACAGATAGTAGAGCTTCGCACCGCTCCCTGCTTAACAGAGAACCAGTGGGCGTGACCGAATCCCACCCGATCCAGCAATCTCCAGGCATAACGCGCCAAAGGGAGTTAGCCGGCGGAGCCTTCCATAACCAGACACTCCGACTAGATCAAGAAGGACATGTGTCAGGCAGATTTTCGCCTTGTCACTTGAGGAACCCTAGGACCCCCTCCTTAAATCAGGCCGAGCCTGTAGCCCCCACACCGTTGCGGCACCCCAGATCGGATCGGAGATTGGTGCGCGGATTTGGCGCCACATCGGGAAGAGCAGGGGCACATGGAAAGGGCGCCTCCCCAGTAGCCAACAGCGCGTCGCCGCGCATGGAGGAGCAGGTCACGCAAATGCCATGGCCGGCAGCCGCCTCCGCCTTGAATCTGAGGGGAAATCGCCCCGCCGCACGCGAGAGAGAGAGCTCGCCCCGCCGCCACTGTCCACGGCATGGGTTTGTTCATTCCTATCTTTTCTAAGCAAAACGACTCGATTCAATTTGTTTATATTACGAAAATGCAGTACATCAGATCAGATCCTTGATACATACATAAAGATAGAATCTGCGAATGCTTGGTTTCTGTCTTGAGGTAGTACACTCAGGCTGCTTGTTAACAGAGTATATATTTTCCATGTCCACAGACAGATAGAATTTACAGCACAAGGAGCCAGCCCAAAATCTGATCATCAGAAAAATAAATCAGTTTTTCCAAAAGATAATCAGAAATCGAAGAGTAGAAAGCATCCGTACCATCCATCATATATTAATTCCTGTAGTAAAAGGTGGTACAGGTACAAGATATGTAACTCGGAGGATGTGAATCTGGAGAGCATTTGTTTGTAATCATGTGAGGAAAAAAATGTAATTTAAAAACATCCCAATGTTGCAATAGCACTCTAGCAGCAGGGCCAGACGAGGAGATGGAGGCAGTAACCTTGTCGTCCTCCTAGCAGCAGGGCCTGTGCTCTGGTGGACTGGACCGGTTGCTGGGCCAGATAAGCCATGTTTCTTCTTTCCTTTTCCCTTTCTCTTCTGTTTTTTGCTTTATGGTTTTTATTTGAATCCTTGGCACTGATTTAAAATCAAACAAGATTCAAAATCTGTGCCAAACTTCTCTGAAATATATATGTTGCCACAATGGACCTACCAAATGCACATAAATTATTTCAAGGCATTTTGAATTTATATTCTAATTATTAATCTAAACTCAAATAGAGTATTTATTTCTATTCAAAGCCAATTAATTCCTTGAAAATGTTCACTATTTTTGGATTGGATCAAAACCCTTGCCTAAATTAACAAACATCAACGAAGGAATTTATGGAATCATTAAATGCATTTTTAGGGTGCTTTTCCCTTTTATTTAATTTGAGGCTTTGAAAAGTTCCCTCAATTCCAATTTCTTGAATTTAAACATGATGCATATGATCATTCTAGATGCAACTATTTGCTGGAAATATTCTAAATCCATGCTAGATCAGGATCCATGGCTGGCTGGAGGAGGCCGGGGAGGGATGGGGTTGCATGGGAGAGACAAAGGGGTTTTGTGCAAAACCAATAGCGGTGTTATGGCATTCTTTTTGTAAAAGTGCCACCGCTAGCCTTATGTGCTCTACATATAGATCGGACGGTCGAAAGTGTGCTCGGACCCCTGCTCCTTCGTATCCCATGAAATAAATTCTATCCAAATTTGATCCAATTTGGTTTGGTAATACTTGGCTTCATTTCCTTGTGGTGTATGATAGATAGATTTCCAATCACGCGTTGCCCCGCCTCAATTAATCTTTCCCCGCAACAATCAAATCTTTCCTCTCCTCTACGGCCGCCGCTGCGTTTCTAGGGTTTCCCTAATCCCAAATTCATCCGCCGCCACCCCCAATCCCGGATCCAGCAGTGATGGCGACCTCGGACGCGGGCGAGAAGAAGATGCTCATGCTCAAGTCGTCTGACGGCGAGGAGTTTGACGTGGAGGAGGTGGTCGCAATGGAATCGCAGACCATCCGCCACATGATTGAGGATGACTGCGCTGACAAAGTCATCCCGATCCACAACATCAACTCCGAGATCCTCTCCAAGGTCATCGAGTACTGCAACAAACATGTCCTGGCCAAGCCAGGCAACGTCGCCACTGGATCCCCTGGTGCCGTTGCGTCTAACACCATGCCTCCCGCCGCCCTAGCCAAGGACCTCAAGCTCGGGGACGCAGAATTCATCAAGGTCAACCATGCCACCCTCTTCGACCTCATCCAGGTATTATATCATTTGATTCAACCATTTTCTTTTTCTAGATCTACTTTTTCTTGATGTTCCCCTTGTGGCACCCGAATCTAGATTGGGCTTGCGCGTCTTGCTAATATTTATATTAGATTGGATGGACTCCCCGTACAACCATCAAGGTAGATTCAATTCGATACGAATGGACTAGATTATACATGATTGTGCTTTATTAGCGAAGTACACCATACAAAATTGTACTAAATAGGTTAGGGCATCCTCTTGTGGTCTTATATATTTCACTGACATGTGTATATCATTGTTATGCGTAACCTAGGATGCTTTATTATGATAAAAGTGAACTTACTAGATGCACTATCATTGTGCCAACAAATTGTATATTATTAACATGCGGAAACATCAGACTACTCATAACAATATATGGTTTTGATGCTTATTCTACATATATTAATGCTTCTCTCACACACGATAGGTGACTTCATGTGATGTTTTATGTTTTATTGGCTTGTAACACATGTTAATGCAAGACAATCTATCTAATTATCCATGTTCTATAGCCATTATAGACTAATGCTTCTCTCTGACACCCTATGGTTCTTCTTGCCCCCTCTCAGGCTGCAAGTTACCTCAAGATCAAGGGGTTGTTGGACCTGACCTGCCAGACTGTTGCAGACATGATTAGGGGCAAAACTCCGGAGGAGATCCGTAATTTCTTCAACATCAAGAAGGACTACTTGCCAGAGGAGGAGGAGAAGATCCACATGGAGAACCAATGGGCATTTCAGTAGAGGAGAATCGAGGTCGTGTTAATGAATCCTTAGTATTCACCATCTCATCCTTTTGGCTGCACTCTTCATGTTTTAATTGGTTGTAATTGTACTGGAGTCTATGAGGTGTTGTCAGTTAACTTATTCAGTTTTTATGCTTGCCTAAACAATTTTTTTATTGTGGTCAGTGGTCATCAATTGTCGAACATCTTAGCATTTTCCTAAGCTTAATTTATCCATTCATCCAAAGCACTCAAGTCAAGCAATATTTTCTCTCTAGCCTATCTGAACCTATAATTCAGTTGTTTAACAAGACAATTCAAGGTAGATGACATAGAGTAGATCTAGAAAAAGAAAGTCTACAAATGAAGTTCTACAAATTGTTGTGTCTCTACTATCGGTGACGGAGATATCGAGTATTATGGGAGAGTTGAAGCAATTTATGAACTTCTATTCTATGGTGAAAACACACGAAATGTCGTAGTCTTAAAATGTTATTGGTTCCAGCTGAAGGAGACTAGAAGGACTCATGAACATATAGGGCTAGTCGAAATCAAACAAAGCACCCATTTAGATTATCCCGATGTCTATATTATGGCTCAACAGAGAACCCAAGTATTCTATCTACCTGGGCCTGCCAAACTGATCTAAATCTGAATGGTTTGGATGTCATTTATTAAGTGCCGCCACGTGTTAGACCACCTCCCCCCCCCCAATGAAGAGGATTATGAACCTCCCATTAACCCAGACACATATGAAGGAGAATTCTTCCAAGAAACACGTCTTTCCAAAAAAACCTTTCAAGAACCGCTCTACTTCACCCCAGAACATTGAAGTAGACAGCGACAGTGAATCCGACTTCACCCCTGAGCCGGAACAAGAAGAGGTTACTGTTGCGGATGACCTCTCAATGCTTGACCGATTACATAAAGCTAGGTGGCCTTCCACATGTTGATGCCACTGAACCCGATGAGCACGTCACTCATGATAGTGATGATGATGATGCATTTATTGATATCGAGCATATATAGACGATGACATTATTTTTAGTTCGTGTCATGTATTCAATTTGTATGATATACATATATATATTGTTAGTTCATGTTGGGTATTCAATATTTTTATGTTGTAGTTGATGATGACACTAAATATTATTTGTATGATTTATATAGTCACTTGTATAATTTTCTTACTTGTATTGTTTGTTATACATCGTGCCATGGTCTTGATATCCGACCCTGCCGGCCCTCGTCCGGTCTATGATTCGAATGTGGTATGTTCTCTTTTATAACTATTTGTATCATTTCACGTTTATGACAATTATGCCCATCAAGTTGACATAGATATTTTTTATCTAGAAGGTATGTGAACCAGAAATTGCAACCGACCCTTGATGACCCACTAGTGTAGGGGATCTATCGTAGTCCTTTCGATAAGTAAGAGTGTCGAACCCAACGAGGAGCAGAAGGAAATGATAAGCGGTTTTTAGTAAGGTTTTCTCTGCAAGCACTAAAATTGTAGGTAATAGATAGTTTTGTGATAAGATAAATTATAACGAGTAACAAGCAATGGAAGTAAATAAAGTGCAGAAATACTTTTTGTAGCAAAGGATAAACCTGGACAATTTCTTATAATGAGAAAGGAGCTCCCGAGGACACATGGGATGTATCGTCAAGCTAGTTTTCATCACGCTCGTATGATTCACGTTCGGTACTTTGATAATTTGATATGTGCGTGGACCGGTGCTTGGGTACTGCCCTTACTTGGACAAGCATCCCACTTATGATTAACCCCTATTGCAAGCATCCGCAACTACAAAAGAAGTATTAAGGTAAACCTAACCACATCATTAAACATATGGATCCAAATTAGCCCCTAACGGAGCAACGCATAAACTAGGGTTTAAGCTTCTGTCACTCTAGCAACCCATCATCTACTTATTACTTCCCAATGCCTTCCTCTAGGCCGAAATATTGGTGAAGTGTCATGTAGTCGACGTTCACATAACACCACTAGAGGAAAAGACAACATCCATCTCATCAAAACATCTAAAGAATACCAAATTCACATGACTACTAATAGCAAGACTTCACCCATGTCCTAAGGAACAAACGTAACTACTCACAAAGCATATTCATGTTCATAATCAGAGGAGTAATAATATGCATTATGGATTTGAACATATGATCTTCCACCAAGTAAACCAATTAGCATCAACTACAAGGAGTAATCACCACTACTAGCAACCCACAGGTACCAACTTGTGGTTTGGATACAAGAGATGAACTAGGGTTTCGAGAGGAGATGGTGCTGGTGAAGATGTTGATGGAGATTGACCCCCTCCCGATGAGGATCGTTGGTGATGACGATGGTGATGATTTCCCCCTCTCAGAGGGAAGTGTCCCCGGCAAAACATCTTTGCCGGAGCTCTAGATTGGTTCCGCCAAGGTTCCGCCTCGTGGCGGCGGAGTTTCGTCCCGTAAGCTTGCCCACGATTTTTTCCAGGGTAAAAGCCTTCATATAGCAGAAGATGGACACTGGAGGGCCACCAGGGGGCCCAGGACACAGGGGGCGCACCCAGTAGGGGTGGGCGCGCCCCCCACCCTCCTGGCCAGGGTGTGGGCCCCCTGAGGTGTTTCTTCCGCTCAATAATTCTTATTAATTCCAAAAATAAGTTTCGTGGAGTTTTAGGATTTTTGGAGCAATGCAGAATAGGTTTCCAATGTTTGCTCCTTTTCCAGCCAGAATTCCAGCTGTCGGCATTCCCCCTCTTCATGGTAAACCTTGTAAAATAAGAGAAAATAGCCATAAGTATTGAGATATAATGTGTAATAACAGCCCATAATGCAATAAATATTGATATAAAAGCATGATGCAAAATGGACGTATCAACTCCCCCAAGCTTAGACCTCGCTTGTCCTGAAGCGGAAGACAATATCAAAAAATATGTCCACATGTTTAGAGACAGGGGTGTCGATAAAAATAAAATACGAACATGAGGGCATCATGATCATTCTTATAACAGCAACATAAATAGATTTTTTTCATATGACTTCTTATGCTCAAGTAACAATCAATTCACAATGTCAAGTATGGTTCAGAAACTTCATTGGAAGCTAACAAACTATAATCTCAGTCATTGAAGCAATTGCAATTTATCATTAAATCAGAAAGATTCAACAATAGAGCTTTTTAGCAAGTCCACATACTCAACTATCATGTAGTCTTCTACAATTGCTAACACTCACGCAATACTTGTGGTTATTGAGTTTCAGCCGGACACTGAGAAAGATAGGGGCTTATTGTGTTGCCTCCCAACGTATTCACCTTTAGGTGATGTCAACAATAATAGTCCATGCTAAATTACACCCAATTGGATATATATATCATGATCTTTCAAACACGAGGAGCTTGCCAAAGGATAAAATGAAAAAGGGAGAGGTGAGGATCACCTTGACTCAAGCATAAAGTAAAAGATAGGCCATTCGTAGAGGGAAGCAGAGGTTGTCATGCGCTTTTAGGGTTGGATGCACAAAATCTTAATGCAAAAGAACATCACTTTATATTGCCACTTGTATGTGGACCTTTATTATACAGTCTGTCGCTTTTATTGCTTCCACAACAAGATCGTATAAAGCTTATTTTCTCTGCATTAATAAGTCATACATATTTAGATAGCAATCTTTATTGCTGCAACATGACAACTTACTTGAAGGATCTTACTCAATTCATAGGTATGTATGGTGGACTCTCATGGCAAAACTAGGTTTAAGGATGTTTGGAAGCACTAGTAGTATCTCTACTTGGTGCAAGGAATTTGGCTAGCATGAGGGGGAAAGGCAAGCTCAACATGTTTGGAAGGTCAATGACAATATAATTTGAACTGAGATGTGAGAAAACATATAAACCATTACGTTGTCTTCCTTGTCCAACGTCAACTCTTTTAGCATGTCATACTTAATGACTGCTTCGCAATCATAAAAGATGTCCAAGATAATATATTTGTATGTGAACCTCTCTTTCCTTATTACTTCCTATTAATTGCAACGGTGACAAAAACTACGTTTATCAACTCTCAACAACTTTTATGCCTCATACTTTCTACGTGTGAATTCATTACTATCCATAAGATCAATATGAACTCTTTTATTCTTTCTTTCTACTTTCTCAAGATCAGGGCAACATAGCAAAGCCCTTGACTCAACACTAATCTTTATTATAGATAGCTCACGGACTCGATTACATAAAGAGATCACAAAGCAAAACTCAGAACTACTTGATACTAAAACTTCAATATACTAGATCAAGATACTACTAAAAGGATCGAACTAAATAAAATGGTAAATATAGTAGTGTGATGGTGATACGATACCGGGGTACCTCCCCCAAGCTTGGCAGTTGCCAAGGGGAGTGCCCATACCCATGTAATTATTCCCTCGGAGGTGATGGAGGTGGTGACGATGATGGTGGATAATCGCACATCGAGCGTAAAAGCTCCTCCAACTTGCAGATGATGCCCTTGAGTCCGGCGATATGATCCTTCAACAAAATATTCTCCTGTGTGAGATACTTATTCTGTATGCGAGCTAACTCAATCATCTTGAAAGCTTCAATCTCAGTTGGAGTAAAGAGGTTAGGTAAGGGTTGAGGGATGTCTTCTTCTTTCACCACTGGAGCTTGAACCTCTGTGGCCTTCGTGATCCCTTCCTCATGGTTTATCTCTTCCGGTTCTTCTCTTTTCAGCTCTATCTTCAATAGCCAACCATCCTTGTCTTCATTGTTGAAGGAGGGCGACGTCATGGTGCTCTAGATCTGCAACAGAAACAGCTCGAAACGAAAACAGAGGATATTTGCGTGATACGGTGGTCAAAACCTTCGGGAGTTTATATAATGAATTTTTACCGACCAAAATACGTAACATGCAAGAAAACGGAGTCCGGGAGGCACACGAGGTGGCCACGAGACTGGGGGGTGCGCCCAGTAAGGGTGGGCGCGCCCTCCACCCTCGTGGAGGCCTCGTGTCCTTCCTGGACTACTACTTTCTTCCTAAAATTCTTAAATATTCCAAAACTGATAAAAATTGCCATTAGAATTGTTTTGGAGTCGGTTTACTTACCGTACCACATACCTATTCCTTTTCGGAGTCTGGAACGTTCTGGAAAGTGTCCCTTATGTATTCCTCCGGGGTTATGGTTTCAATAATATTTGTTTCAACATTGATAGGATTACCTGAAATATAATGTTTAATTCTTTGACCGTTAACCACCCTCGGATTTGTGCCTTCGAAGTTGTTGATTTTTATGGCACCAGAACGATAGACCTCCTCGATATCGTAAGGACTTCCCATTTAGAGAGAAGTTTTCCTGCAAAAAAATCTTAGACAAGAGTTGAATAATAGCACATAATCACCTACATTAAACTCACGCTATTGTATCCTTTTGTCATGCCAGCATTTGACTTTTTCTTTGAATAGCTTGGCATTCTCATAAGCTTGGGTTCTCCATTCATCAAGTGAGCTAATATCAAATAACCTCTTCTCACCGGCAAGTTTGAAGTCATAGTTGAGCTCTTTAATAGCCCAATATGCTTTATGTTCATGTTCTAGAGGTAAATGACAAGCTTTTCCATAAACCATCTTATATGGAGACATACCCATAGGATTTTTGTATGCAGTTCTATAGGCCCACAATGCATCATCAAGTTTTTTGGACCAATTCTTTTTGCATCTATTGAAAGTCTTTTGCAAAATTAATTTGAGCTCTCTATTGCTCAACTCTACTTGACCACTAGACTGCGGATGATAAGGAGATGCGATTCTATGATTAACATCCTACTTAGCAAGCATCTTACGAAAATCACCATGAATAAAATGTGAACCACCATCAGTCATAAGATATCTAGGGACTCCAAACCTTGAAAAAATAACTTCTTTAAGCATTTTAATAGAAATGTTATGATCAGCACTACTAGTTAGAATAGCTTCTACCCACTTAGTAACGTAATCAACAGCAACTAAAATATGTGTATAACCATTAGAGGTAGGAAAGGGTCCCATATAATCAAAGCCCCAAATATCAAACTGTTCAATAACAAGAGAATAATTCATAGGCATTTCTTGACGTCTACTAATCTTAACAATTCTTTGACATTGATGACAAGATAAGACAAACTTATGAGCATCTTTGAAGAGAGTAGGCCAATAAAAACCAGATTGCAATACCTTATGTGCAGTTCTATCTCCAGCGTGGTGTCCTCCTTAGGATTCAGAGTGACACTTGCATAGGATCTGTTCCTGTTCATGCTCAGGCACACAACGTCTAATAACACCATCTACTCCTTTGTAAAGGTGTGGGTCATCCCAGAAGTAATGTCTTAAATCATAAAAGAACTTTTACTTTTGCTGGTATGTGAAACTAGGAGGTATAAATTTAGCAACAATGTAATTAGCATAATCAGCATACCAAGCAGCAGTACGAGAAGCATTAATGACCGCTAATTGTTTCATCATGAAAGCTATTATCAATAGGCAGTGGGTCATCAAGAACATTCTGTAACCTAGACAAGTTGTCTGCAACGGGGTTCTCAGCTCCCTTTATATCAATAATATGCAAATCAAATTCTTGGAGCAAGAAAACCCATCTAATGAGTCTAGGCTTAGCATCTTTCTTTTCCATAAGATATTTAATAGCAACATGATCAGTGTGAATAGTAACTTTGGAATCAACTATATAAGGTCTAAACTTATCACATGCAAACACAACTGCTAAGAACTCTTTTTCAGTAGTAGCATAATTTCTCTGGGCAGTATCAAGAGTCTTACTAGCACACTGGATAACATTCAATTTCTTATCAACTCTTTGCCCTAGAACATCACCTACAGCATAATCACTAGCATCACACATAATTTCAAAGGGAAAATTCCAATCAGGTGGCTGAACAATAGGTGTAGTGATCAAGGCTTTCTTAAGTATTTCAAATGCTTCTACACAATCATCATCAAATACAAAAGGAATATCTTTTTGCAATAAATTAGTCAGAGGCCTGGAGATTTTAGAAAAGTCCTTAATGAACCTCATATAAAAACCGGCATGACCAAGGAAACTTCTTATACCTTTTATGTCCTTGGGACATGGCATCTTTTCAATAGCATCAACTTTAGCTTTACCAACTTCAATACCTCTCTCGGAGATCTTGTGCCCCAAGACAATGCCTTCATTAACCATAAAGTGACACTTTTCCCAATTCAAGACGAGACTAGTGTCTTCGCATCTCTGCAAAACTCGATCAAGCTTTCTCAAGCAATCATCAAAAGAGGATCCATAAACGGAGAAATCATCCATGAATACCTCACAAATCTTTTCACAATAGTCAAAGAATATAGCCATCATACATCTTTGAAAGGTAGCAGGTGCATTACATAAACCAAAAGGCATACGTCTATAAGCAAAGGTACCAAAAGTGCAAGTAAAAGTAGTTTTTGATTGATCCCCCGATGACACAGGTATTTGAGAGAAACCAGAATAACCATCTAGAAAGCAGAATATGTGTGTTTGGATAGTCTTTCTAGCATTTGATCAATAAAAGGTAAAGGGTAATGATCTTTCTTAGTAGTTTTATTTAACTTACGAAAATCAATTACCATCCTATAACCTGTAATAATTCTTTGCGGGATCAATTCATCTTTATCATTAGGAACAACGGTAATACCTCCCTTTTTAGGAAAACAATGGACAGGGCTTACCCAATCACTATCAGCAACGGGATAAATTATACCTGCCTCAAGGAGCTTTAGTATCTCCTTTCTTACCACTTCTTTCATCTTAGAATTCAATCGTCGTTGAGGATCTCTAACTAGTTTAGCATCGGCCTCCAAATTAATTTTGTGTTGGCATAACGTGGGACTAATGACCTTAAGATCATCCAGAGTATATCCAATAGCAGCACGGTGCTTCTTCAGAGTTTTCAATAATCTTTCTTCTTCTTGTTCTGAAAGGTTAGCACTAATAATAACAGGATATATTTTCTTTTCATCAAGATAAGCATACTTAAGATTATCAGGTAATGGTTTGAGTTCAAACACGGGATCACCCTTGGGTGGAGGGGGATCCCCAAGAATTTCAACGGGAAGGTTGTGTTTCATCATAGGTTCCTGATTAAGGAACACTTCATCTATTTCCCTTGTTTCCTTCATAAACATATCGTTTTCATGGTCTAGCAAATATTGTTCTAACTGATCAGTAGGAGGCACGGCAGTGGAAGCAAGACCAATAATCTCATCCTTACTAGGTGATTCTCTATCAAGAGGTTGTCTACGAAACTTAGCAAAATTAAACTCATGGGACATACCCTCTAAGCCAATTGTAACAGTATCATTTTCACAATCAATCTTAGCATTAATTGTATTCAAGAAGGGTCTACCAAAAATAATGGGACAAAAGTCATCTTGTGGGGAACTAAGAACAAGAAAATCAGCAGGTTATTTAACCTTCCCACACAATACTTCAACATCTCTAACAATCCCAACTGCTGAAATAGTATCTCTATTGGCCAGTTTGATAGTAACATCAATACCTTCCAACTCAACGGGTGCAATATCATGCATAATTTCTTTATATAAGTCATAGGGTATTGCACTAGCACTAGCACCCATATCACATAAGCCATGATAACAATGATCTCCTATTTTAATAGAAATAACAGGCATGCCTACCACAGGTCTATGTATCTTAGTATCTGGTCTAACAATATTAGCAGTCTCACCACAGAAATATATAACATGCCCACCTAAATCATTATCCAAGAGATCTTTAACCATAGCAATACTAGGTTCAACTTTGATTTGCTCAGGAGGTGTATAAGTCCTAGCATTACTCTTGAACAACAGTCAAAGTTTTAGCATGATCCTTTTATCCTAACAGGAAAAGGAGGTTTCTCAACATAAGTAGTAGGAACAATAGGATCACTATAGGTGACTGCCTTTTCTTCAACTGTAATAGGTGCAACTACTTTTACTTCAATGGGAGGATTATATTTAAACCACTTCTCCTTAGGGAGATCAACGTGAGTAGCAAAAGATTCACAGAGAGAAGCTACTATCTCAGAGTCAAGTCCATATTTAGCGCTAATTCCACGAAAAGCATCGGTATCCATAAAACATTTAACATAATCAAACTTAGGTGTCATACCAGACTCCTTACCATCGTCGGAACCCCAATCTTCAGAGTTGCGTTTAATTCTTTCCAATAAGTCCCATTTGAATTCAATAGTCTTCAGCATACAAGAACCAGCACAGGAAGTATCGAGCATCACTAGTGCAAAACCGGCCTTTAGTGCCGGTTACGGCCTTTAGTGCCGGTTCGGCAACCGGCAGTAAAGAGTGGGGACTAAAGGTCCCCCCCTTAGTACTGGTTCGTCACGAACCGGCGCTAAAGTGCCACCACATGGCACGAGCCAGGCCCGAGTGCGTGTGGGACATTAGTACCGGTTGAAAACACCAACTGGTACTAAATGTTTAGGTGTTTTTTTTTTACTTTAATTTTGTGTTTTCAATTTAATTTAGTGATTGTTTTACATTATAATGAGTTGTTAAATCATTAGGTGAAAGTACCGCAGATTAGTTTCGACTGGATGCATTGGATCCTATAGCTACTAGCTAAGTGATCAAGTATATGCCATATCCATATTATACTTGATCACCTAATTAGGTGATCAAGTATAATATATATGGATATGGCATATACTTGATCACTTAGCTAGGATCCATCCAGCTGAAACTAATCTGCCGGTTTCTTTCATTAAATGATATAATAGCTCATCATCATCATCATATTAATATAAAAACTCTTGCATCATATCATCAACACGAGTATATATACTCTAGCTATAGCTAAAAATCATCGTAGTCATCATTATCACTATTTAATCATCATAGTCATTACCTCTATCTAATCACCACCAACACTAGCTTAAAGAAGAAACATTCACTTGTACCAAAAAATATCATCGAGTTCAACATGATGGTCATGATATTATAAGAGTTCATAACACCCCAAAAGAAAATCACTCTTTGAGAATAAGTTCGGGATGAAGAACACGGACATGAGAGGACAAGTACTCAGAGCATGAATCACTCCTGTTGCTCTCTCTCTCAGGTAAAATAGCATAGAACATGTATGGCTCTCCTGATTCATTATACTGGAGCATGCAGATGAACTTGTCTCCTTATCATGGGCTGCGCTTCTCATTGCTGCCCCCTAGTACTTCTCTCCGATCGTTAACAATTTTCCTCCAATCTTTCACTATTAAGCATTCATCGCTTCTAGAAATCCTGAATGCACTCATGTGCAATGTAGGATATCTTGGCCGTAAGCTAACAATTGACATGCGACCTTTAGTCTCGATCCCCTGAGGCACAACTATCATCGGGAGTCCCTGTTGAAGAACATCGTATAGTACTTAATTAATATACTTAGCAATGAAAGTTTAGAAAAAAATTATGTATGCAAAAGATGCACTGAGGACAAATAGTAAAATCTTACCATCATTCCTAAATAGATGTGACTGTAGTTCAATACGATCACTATTGGTCGCACGTTTTGAGTAGTAACATTTCTAAGTGCAGGAAGAAAATTTGTCTTGACAGTATGAAGATCCTCAAGCCATGAAACATATTGACTTATCTCCTTGCAGTTTAGTTCAGCTCCGGGATAGTAGTAGGTCCTGTCTACCAAGCGCTGGATATGTTTGCTTTAATGGAAATAAGCTGTCAATAGAAATTAGTTGTCAATTATTTTTGAATAAGCAATATCAAAGACAAAAATATAGTTGAGAAGAACTCACATAATGGTAGAACTGGAGGCGTCTGCACATCGACCCAGATGTCTCTACTACCTTCAATATCATCTTCCGGACGAATATCAAAGGTGATAACCATATCAGGCTCAAATGCATAAGCCTTGCATAGTGCTTGCCAAGTTTTGCATTCAAAATAGGTGTACGTGTTTGCATTGTATACTTTGACGTTGAAAGTATAACCATGCTCAGTTTTCAGGTAAACTCTCTTTACCTCCATAGTTTCCATAGCATTGAAACCTATCTTATCCAAGACAAAAATTCTTGCATGGCAGGGGATGCGTTAGTAGAATAGTGAAAATTAAAAATTATAAGTTGAAGCACATGAAGCATATATAAGTCATGCTTAATTACAAAAAAATACTTGTCATTGTGACTTACTGTATCGAATTCTAAGGTCTCATCCAGCTTAATGCTGAACGCCTATCATCAACAAGGAAATTTCTGTCGCACAGGCCGCGTTGGTCTTCACAGTATTTGTCGTGGTTTTGTCACGGCATATGTCCTTCGTGTCAGGACATAGTCGCGAGGCCAACGCATCTATGTGGTAGCTTGAGAGGGGTTGAGTGGGACGAGAGACGCAGGGCGGATCAACACACAAGACAAGAACATAGACAGCTTCGGGCCCTGGGAAACATCATCCGGTAATAGCCCTACATGTTGTTTGAGGCTAGGTCTCATTATCATCACGAGGGAGTCGCCGTAAACCGGCTCTCCTCTAGTTGTGTCTAGCCCTAGAGATTGTTTCTTGCTCGTCCCTCTTTGGGGAGCCCTGCCCCTCCTTATATAAGTTAAGGGGCGGGTTACATGTAGAGTCCATCTCGGACTAAGACTTAAACTATTTTGACTTCCTTTCCTAGGCTTCTTAACGTCTGCCGGTTTAACATTGTCTATCGGTTTAACATCGTCTGCCGGTTTAACATGGTCTGCCGGTTTATGATTGACTTAACACCTGCCAGTGCTACCATCTGTCTTAACTCTGCCGGTTTAACTCTCGCCGGTTTACCGTCTGTCTTAGCCATCTGCCTTAACTATCTGGCGGTTTACCAAGCCTAGCCGGGTCATACTGCGGGGTATATCCCCGACATTAGCCCCCAGTTTAATTTGGATTTATCCATGTTAAACTGATCCTGAGCATCTTTAAATCCTTGTGACTCAGCTCCCAATGACTTCTTTGACTCAGCTCCCAATGACTTAACAAAAATATTGGTCCTTGAAATCCTCATCTGATCTTCAGCCGGTTTAAGAATGTATAAGTTGCCGATTTATCATTGCCAAGATCACCGGTTTATAAATATTGATAGCACCGGGTCATACTTGTAGTTAACATCCAGCTTGAAAATATACCTCTTATATGCCTATCACTTGTAGCCCCCAAGTCTTAAGAAGGTAACGCAGTAATAGCTTAAGATTTGCTTCAATATGAATGTCAAAAGCTTGAAGAAATCTAGGTTTTTCATCTCAATCACCAGTTAGAACTAAGTATTCCACATATGTAGCCCCCAAGTGTCGGGTTGTTATGCTTGCAGCAACCTGGGACTTGTAATTGCTTGATGCTCATAAAAACTTCAACCAGTGTAGCCCCCAAGGGCCGGGTCATTATGCAATAATGAGCAGGGACTTTGTAAATATAATCATGTAAACTTTGAACAACAACGTGTAGCCCCCAAGGGTCAGCTCAGTAAGATAATATTGAGCTGGGACTTGATATATACTTCAATGAAAATAACGTCATATGATGTAATCCCCATCATGGGGCTTGAATCCATGTCCACAAGGTTAAGAGCCTTGTGCTTTGCCAACTGAGCAGTAGACCCTTCAATATAATGGATAAAAGGTTTTGTACCTTGAATTGTTGACAGGGGCAATTGGTAGCCCCCAAGGGCCGGCTAATTATGATATGATGAGTCGGGTCTTCAATAAAATGAGCAAAAAATGACTTTGCATTAGCCCCCAAGTTTCATGGTGCATGCTTGCAGCGACATGAGACTTGCATATTTGATGTAATCTCAATTTGAATAATGTAGCCCCCAAGTGTCGGGTTGTAAGCCTACAGCGACTCGGGACTATTTCTTTAATTGTAGAATAAATCATATCCATTGATAATATGATAGCCATTGCGCTAAAGCGACTTTGAAACCTTAATCATAATACTGGTTATTGATAACAATAATAAAAATCCAGCCATGTTGGCTATTAAAGATTTGAATAATATAATCCAATGATTTATGAGGGCATGATTCCAATGGCGCAATCCAAATATATACTGGCGACTTATAGTACAAAGCCAGGCCGAATTAAGAAATGCCGGTTCATAATTGATTATATGCTAACAGCTGATAACTGGAAGCCACGGCGGGTTAAAAACACCGGGTTGATGTAATGACATATGGTCTGGCCGGGTCAGTAGACACCGGTATAATTTAGAACTTTTAGCAAAAGAGATGAAACTTTCAAAAAGCAAAAGCAAATAAAACTTGTAGTCGAGGCTTTTCGAGGGCTGCCAGGCCCAAATTCGAGGCTTTTCGTGGGCTGCCAGGCCGCTGAGTTAAACCAGTTGACAAAGACTTTTAAGATGGGCCTCCAACTAAGCAATCGTCTTTTTAACTTTGACAAGTTCAGGGTCTATATAAGAGTAACTTGTCAAACGTTCGGCGGGTCATGGCAGGATTACCTGGATAGGAGTGGCTTACTTGATGAAGGGAGGTTAACCCAGGATTTTAGGTGAATACACCAGGCTTCCAAGCCATGGGTCGATACCCAATTACAAGGGTCCTTTCAAGCTCTTTGTTACTTTACACAAAGAGCCCCCAAGTAACTTTGTGAGCTGTGCTCAATGGGTGCCTATGTTTGAGTTGTGCTTTTAGCAACAATACTCTCTTTGGCCCCTTGGGTGTGAAGCTCCCAAGCTGTAATGTGGCATGATAGCCGGATTAATGGACAGGACTCCGCTTTGTCAGCTGAATCCCCCATTTGCTATATTTTTGAGCTGTGCTCGCCGGGGGCCTATGTTTGAGTTGCGCTGTGCGACAAACTCTCTTTGGCCCCTTATGATAATATTGGCTTGATAGCTACATCAAGAGGGTAGTAAGGCTATGTTCTCTTTGGTGAACACACCTATGTTTGAACAGGAAGCCCCCAAGTGACCATATGAAGATGAGCCCATATGGCAGGATACCCATGTTTGAACCACGCGTCAGCGCAGCAGGTCCTCTTCAGCACCTTTAACTTTTTGCAAGAGATAAATTCTTCTTGAACCGGCATTTTGAACCGGATATTGAGAGCGTCAGAGCTTTGCAAGAGATAGTTTCCTCTTAAACCGGATTTGAACCAAATACTAAGGGCTTCAGCACTGTGCGGGAGACGGGATTTCCCTTAAACCGGACCATACACCAGAAGCATCATTGTGAGCCGGAATATTTCTGACGGCCTTTAAATTCTTCATCAATATAACAGTAGCCTCCGGGATCAGGTTTCTCTTCAACATTCTGGGGCACTTGAATTTGCTGAAACTGGCACGACTTGCTGCATCATATCATCGTAGCCCCCGAGTGTTAAGATGACTCAAGGAGTTGTCTTGAGATTCTCCGTACTTAACCATAGCAGAAGGTATATATCATCGGTGCTGATAACGCAATGTGAATCCACAGAAGATTGAGGTGACTGCGGCGGGTTATAAATTATCCCGTATGAGCCGTGTCAGCAACTCGGCCAATGGTTCCTTCCAACTGGTTGTTTGAAGATAAACCAATGTTAGTGGCAGCAACTTGTGCATATATCCATTGAACCATCCAGCGCAGACGGCATTTGATGACAGTTTGCTTCCAGCTTGTTGGAAGAAAATCGGGCTACCCAAGCAGTGACTTGCTCATACTCAATGAACAGCTCATGCAGACAGGTGTGGCCTGGTGTGTTGATGTAGACCAGGCCGCAAGAGACGGACGGAAAATACGACCGCAGCATCAGAGGCGGCACAAACAGATGAGTCGGCCGCGGCGTTGTAACCGGTGCGGACGGGCGAGTCAATCGCAGGCGCAGCAAACTGTACGGACGTACGAATAAATCGCAAGCACGATCCCATCTAGTTGATGTAGATCAAGCCACATGGGCGGCGACTTGCACACATCCATTGAACAGCGAACAAACGCGATCCCGACAAGTCGATGTAGACAGGGCCGCAAGGGCGGCGGCGTGTGCGCGTCCATTCATCGGGTAATATGTCACGGACTATCGCCGGGCGGACCATTATCAGCTCGTGCTCCATACCCGTGGCATAAACCACATTTGTAGTGAACAATTATCCTGTATACAACAATATACAGAACAAGGTAATTGTTCTTTGACAAAAACAACATGTGCTAATAAAATATATTTAGAGAGATATCATCTGATTTTTTTTATCGGACGAATACAGATGCTGGTACTGGATAACGTTTGGACATAGTTCAACGCAGATGTATGTCAGGATCTGATATAGTACCGCTTCGTATGTATCTCAGTATACAGACAGAAATGTCAGACTTTGAATTATGCGTTATCAAACTAGCACTTGATCACGTGGTCTTCCAGACTTGATTTAGTACTTGGTCCACGTGACGTTGCTATCCTCTCAAGTTGAATCCTTTAACAAATGCACCAGTCCTGCTTTGAAAACTGACAGCGTTCTGGGAGCTGAACCGATCTGACACCTGAGTTAACCACCAAAGCACGTACTCCATGTTTAAACGGAAGAATCACCAGTAGAAACATCCATGTATTTCACTTTTTTTTCAGCACCAGAGGCATGACTTTTGTCTTTTGTCTTTGAATACCCTGATGTAGCATTGGCAATTTCTGATGGAGCTCTTTCTTGCTGCTTTGTCCCTTATATGAATATAATAATTTAGTCTTGGACCCTGATTTAGCTGTTGCACTTAAAGTAGCACTCCGGCATGCTGCAGCGAAGGTTGTTCCATCTCCGGAGCTGCTGGATTATTCTCTTCAAGCACTGCAGGAAAAACTGACGGACGATGGCCATTTTATTCTTGTCCGCTATAATACCGAGACAAGCACAGGTAAACTGTATTTCCAATATGCTGCTCCGATTTGCAAAACTTCATCAGGCTTTATCTGTGACCCTTATTTCATGAAAATAGGAAACATACTCCAATCAGCCCTCAGTTGATGCAACTGTGCTTTGGACCCTCTGTTAAACATCTTGTATATGACTTTTACTTCCTCCATGCTGTCGTGGGTTTGTCACGGCAGATGTCCTCTTGCAAGGACTTAGTCGTGGAGCCATCGCAACTAGCAAGCTTAAAGGGGTTAATCGGGACAAAGGACACGACAGATTTATACTAGTTCGGCCCCTTATAGTGAAGGTAAGGCCTACGTCTAGTTGGGTTGGTATTGCTTGATGTTTCGATGACCAGGGAGCGAGTTACGCTATGCCTAGCTCTCGATGAGTTGATTCTTGCCCTAAATCGCCAGCGGGTCGTACCCTTATATACATGGGTTGACGCCCTGCGGCTTGCAGAGTCCCGGCCGGCTCATAAACAGTGACCGGCTCAGTGACTAGTTAAATCTACCTTATGATACAAGTCATGCCATCATGGCGGTTTATCACTATGGCCCTTAAGTCGCCTGTGGGCCTTAGACCCTTCATTGAACCGCCATCTTTGTGCTTGGTCTTTGGGCTTCTTCCTGATGAGTCTTATTTGCGTAACCCGGCCCCTCCTGGGCGGCTTACAAATAGTTATATCCCCAACATTAGTCTCCAGATTGATTTGAACCGGTTCATGTCAATCTTAAAATACCTTAAGAAATAAACCATCAGTCTTCTGCCTGTGCAAGTGTTTTTAACCCGCCATGGCGTCATCTTCTGGATCCGTGTTAACCCGCCGTGACGTCACCTTTACTTAAATTCATTTTTTACTCCGCCATATCCTCCAACGGATCTTTGCTTTTACTGACCATTCCGAAAACAGAGGCGTCGGGGCCACTGGATAATGATGTCTGGTCTCCTCGTTTCTCGCGCCATCTGAGTCGGCCTTTCCTTATAAATAGGCACGACCTAGGTCCTTTTCATTTTTCCCTCTCGGTCGTCTTCCTCCGCTCGCTGTCTCTCTATCGTCTGAGCTCCGCCACCACGGATCTCCTTGTCTTCACCAACTCAGGCCGCTGCATCAACCTGACTTTGACCAGAAAAAACACGACGGGTCTCCGCAGCAACTCTGCATCTATAAGTTTTTCCCTCTCTGTTCCTCAGATCTGCATTTGTGATTTTCGAGTTCGTCGGTGTTCATCGCCGTCCGTCACGAACCCTTGATAGATTCCACCCCCGACGCCTTTTTCTGATCTTTAGACAGTATAAAACTGCTGCGGTAGCTGTTTCGCACCCGTTTCCAAATGCACATAGATCCCTTTCCATTGCACGGAGGCCCCGTTCGAGCCTATGAGCTTCATCTGTGTCAGTTCTAGGTCTAGAAATTTTCCCTTTCAGAACAACCGTTTGATCCAAAATAATAGCTGCAACTTGTGAAACCTGTTTGTTCCATACTTAGACAAAAAATTGTATCTGTTAAATATGCTTCACATTGTAGCTCATGTAGCCGGTTTAAGAAGACAACACTGATTGTCAGCTTTGCTTGCTTCCCGCAGCTTAGGAAAATTTAACTGCCTTTGATACCTGTAACGGCTTAAATATCACTGCATCGTTACCCATATGTCATTAGGCCCCTTCTTAAGCCGCCATCTTAAATAGACTTAAAATGTTTTCCTCTGGGTTAAATTTGAACCGGAACTTCTTATTTTGTCATAGGCTTCAATTTATACAATGGCACCCAAGGCTCCCAAAGCTCTCGTGACCTGCAACTGGGTCAAATCCACTATTACAGAAAGCACTTTGTCTGACTTTGTGAAATCCGGCCACCTGCCCGAGAGAGAGGTCATGTATTATCATGCTCCTAACCCGTCAGAGGAGAGGCCTCAACCCAAGGAGGGGGAGGTGATCGTGTTTACTGATCACATGAACCGGGGCTTCGCTCCACCCGGTTCAAAATTCTTCAGGGATGTTTTACATTTCTTCGATCTCAGACCTCAAGACATCGGGCCCAATTCCGTGTCAAATATTTGCAACTTCCAAGTCTTCTGCGAGGTGTACCTTGGGGAAGAACCCAGCTTACTTTTATTCAGAGAATTGTTTTACTTAAACCGGCAGAATGAACGCGCCAACGGGCCCAGTCTGGAACTTGGTGGCATCTCGATTCAGCGACGGAGAGACTGCCTTTTTCCTTTTGCTGAACTGCCGAGTCATCCAAAGGATTGGAATCAGACATGGTTCTACTGCCAGGATACTTTTTTGGCTGACGAAAATCCTCTACCCGGCTTCCGCCCCTAGCGCCTTGAATCCAACCACCCGCTGCGAGATAAACTAACTGCTGTTGAACGTCTGCAACTTGCTCCCACCATTAGTAAAATCAAAGCTCTTTTGGGAAATGGCTTGGATGGCATTGACCTGGTTCGACTCTGGGTCGCTTAGCGAGTGATTCCGTTAAGCCACTGCCCCGGCTTAATGTGCACTAACTCTGGCGAGAAGAATGACCCACTGTGTCATAGTCCCGACGACTTACCAGATGATGTGGTAGAGGCTACGACTCAGACGTTGCTGAAAGAGGGCACGGTGACTAGTAATGCCTTTGGCTTACTTCCTTTCTGCAAGGAGAACCTGGCCCCTGTAGTAAGCCATCAATCTCAATGAATACTCTTTACTATATTACACCTTGCTTTACTCATAACCCCTTATCATTTTGGAAGGCCAAGTATAACCATGAGGCGGCCAAACAGGCCAGAGCGGCAAAAAGAGCCGAAAGGAAAGCCGACAAGACTGGAACTTCGAAGAAGAGGAAGCCAAGCGCTTCAGATATGTTTAAGCTTGACGACACTGATGATGATGAAGAAGAGGTAAATTTTAACTCCCTTGACTCTTTATCATCACCTTGCTGACCTTAAATCTTTTCAGGAAGATACGGGGAACAGCCAAGCCGTCGAGGAAGAGGTAACTATAATCTCCTCTGACTCCGAGCCCCTGCCACATCAGAAAATTCGAAGAGTAACCCGGAAAGTAAGATTTTCACATCCTTTGGCTTACCAAGATCCTCAATTTCTTTTGAAGCAACAGCAATTTGAAAGCCGGAGACAGACCCGGACTAGCAAGGATGTAGAGCTCTCCTCCGGTTTACCTGACGTAACCAGAAAGCGTCGGGCTGAGGTTATCTCTGATTTACGCTCTATTTACCCTTTGGTGGGTTTAATTCGTCAACCTCTCAATCCATCTGACTCCAATTATCAGGATACCTCTCCTTCCTCCGGCGAGTCTATGCAATCTAACATGTTGGCTTTCAAAACAGGCCCTGGGTAATATAATTTTGTTTACCTTATGCTTTACTTTAATCATGCTTTTGTACTCATCCTTCTGCCTTTGTCCACAGCGTACAAGTGAAAACCAGTAAGAGGGCAAAAAAGAGCAAGCCGTCCCAAGACTCGGTTATGACTGAACCGGAGCTTGGCACAACTGCTCCTGATAGTTCTACCCATCAGCCGCCGCCTGAACCAGCCTCTGACATTCCAGTACCAACCTCTGATCCACCCACCGAAGATACTCTCAACAACTCTGATAATCCGGAAGCTCCTATCCCGACCAAGACAATTGATCCAGAAGTTGAGATTCTGAAGACTCGGTTTGTTGAGTCAGGTCAGCCCACTGTCCTTGCCGACTGCTCCGCAAAGGAGGAGCTTTTGGAGCGTCGAAAGGCCAAGTTACACATTGCAGAATATACTCATTTGAGCATTGGACACATAGTCTCTGGCTATATGATTCAAGTACATAGCATCCGTGAACTGGAAGTTAACATGGTGAAGCAAATACAACAAAAATCTGAGGTATAACTTATGCTACTTTTCTTAGTCATACTTACTGTATCAGCCCCCAAGTCTATTGCTTATGGATAAATATGTTGTAGACTTAGAAAACTGCTTAGCACTACTTTGTCCGGTTTAGAAAGAAGATATTTAACCCGGTTGTAACATGATACCTTGAACTTGCGATACACATTAGCCCCCAAGTGTCAAGTACCTTTGTTTGCAAAGTGCTTGGGACTTAATCACCATGAACCGGCATTGTAAATTTAAAAATTCTTCAGCATACATTAGCCCCCAAGTGTCAAGTACCTTTGCTTGCAAAGTACTTGGGACTTTAATGTTATCTTACCATGATTCTGAATATAACCTGACATCAATGCAGGCCATCACAAGTCAATTTTAGTCGGAAATTGCTGACATGAAGAGCCGCCTGGCAGCTCAAGAACTTGAACTTCAAAAGGCCAACTCCAAATTTGAATTCAGCGTCTCTGAACAAGATAAATTGAAGAAGAATTTTGAGGCAGAGAAGAAAATCTGGGCTGATGAGAAGGCCTCACTGGTGACCCGGGCCGAGACAGGAGAAACGTCACTTGCTGAAGCAACAGCCGAGCTGTCCGGCTTAAAGCGCCAGATATCTCAAATGGTCTCAGCAATCTTCGGTAAGTTACTATATATAACCTTGAATATTGCAATCCTTCCTTTGATGACTATTGTAATTGTCATCTCTGGCACACTTTATGTTTATGAACGCAGGCCCCAGGAGCACAAACCTCAAGCATAACATGTTGATCAAGATGAAGGCGGTTTACACTCTGGTGGAGCAACTGTACACCGGGTCACAACGTGCTTTGGCCGTTGTGGCTTTAAAAAATGGCGTTCCCCATCTCCTGCAAGATGTGCTAAAGCGGCTTGCTGTGCTACCCCAGCGGATCCAAGAGCTAAGACGGGCATCTGCCAGAACCGGGGCTATAGCTGCCTTGAGCCGGGCCGAAGGCGTTACTTCCAGAATTAGACCTGGCAGACGTTGCTCTTGGATATCCCAGCTTGAAGGAAGACGGTTCTTTATTCGACGAGACAGACTTTACCGCTTGTGTGAAAGTCGTACGTCCTGTTGCTACTATCATTGGGAACGATATTGACCTTACCAAGTATCAGTCGGGCTATGACAGCGAGAACCAGAGAATTCCAACACCTCACTATGATGATGTCAGCCTGATCCCTCCAACTCGTAAGCACACCTTTGCCCATGAAGTTGACCCAGCCGGTTTAATAGATGATGAAGCTGAGTTTGAAGCCTTAAGTGGCATTGACTGGGCCTCGTCAACCTTCTAGGACAGGGCAGCAGATGGAGAGGCGGAGAAGGATAACCGGAATCTTCAAGCCCACCAAAGGAGTGAACTGCCAGGCGTTTATGACTTTGCGAAAACAATGCTTCATTATTCAGACTCGGGGAGTCTTGTAATAGGGTAGAAAAACCTCTCAATTTTTGTCATGCCTTCGCGCATGTTTGTGGCGCTTAATACTTTCGTAAGCCGCCATCGCTATATACTTCCAGCTTATGTTGATCTTTCCTTGATGTTAAAAACTTGCTTGCCTTATCCTGCATATAAAACAAACAGAATTCCCTTGGCGACTTATCGCATCCGGGGTCACATAAAGTTTGATAACCCGGAGTACGAACCAAAACATCATATAAAGGCCGGTTTATGATTATAATCACAATAGCATACCTGCGATCTTTTTGGTATTCTCGCCGGCTTATGTGACCCAAATCATCAGAGTGAGTTTAACTCCTGAAAGTTGGCACATATAATGCTCACCTGGCCCTTAATAACATTTTTACTTTACAAAGTATAATGAATAATAAACTTAATTTCAAAGGCCTCTGATTCGAATACGATCAGTGAACCGCTCCAAAGGGGTAAGCTAAGATTCGGATACGATCATATAGCCCCCAGTGGCTTTGGCGATGCCGATCAAGTGGGTATCGATAGCTATGTTCTCTTTGGTTCGAATACGACCTATGTTTGAACAGGAAGCCCCCAAGTGACCATAAGAGTTGTTTAATGACGCTGATTCGAATACAATCCACGTCAAACCCAAAGAGGTTAAGCTATGATTCAAATATGATCAAGAAGCCCCCAAGTGGGTTTGGCAGTATGCCGATCAAGTGGGTATCGACAGCTATGTTCTCTTTGGTTCGAATACGACCTATGTTTGAACAGGAAGCCCCCAAGTGATCACGGCTAGATTCAGATATGATCATAAGCCGGACCAAAGGGAAAGCCGGATTCAGATATGATCCGCTCCCTGTTGGTTGTTTCCTCCACCTGATAAAGAAGACATATAAACCTTTGAGGGTAAAAAGGACAGAGGTCCTGCTTTATTGCTTTATATAATATATAAATTTTTAAAATATATACATCTTGAGAGCCGGTGGCTCAAGTATAATAAAGTCGAAGATGAGCGATGTTCCACGGCCGGCGGGTCTCTTCCTCCGACTTACGTGAGTCTTTGTGCTCTCGAACATCAATGAGGTAGTATGACCCGTTGTTCAGATACTTGCTGACCACAAAGGGTCCTTTCCAAGGAGGGGATAGCTTGTGCATATCAGACTGATCCTGGATGAGCCGGAGCACTAAGTCGCCTTCCTGAAAGGCTCTGCTTCTAACCCGGCGGCTGTGATAGCGACGCAAGTCTTGCTGGTAAATCGCCGAGCGGGCTATTGCCAAGTCTCGCTCCTCATCCAACAAGTCAAGTGCATCCTGACAAGCTTTTTCGTTATCAGCCTCAATGTAAGCCGCCACTCGGGGTGAGTCGTGCCGGATGTCACTTCGCAGGACTGCCTCTGCTCCGTACACCATAAAGAAAGGTGTATAACCTGTAGATCTGTTAGGCGTAGTGTTGATGCTCCACAGTACAAAGGGTAGCTCCTCCACCCAACAACTCGGAGTTCGCTGTAAGGGGACTAAGAGCCGGGGTTTAATACCCTTCAGGATCTCCTGATTAGCTCTCTCTGGTTCACCATTGGATTGAGGATGAGCAATAGCCGAAACATCAAGTCGGATATGTTCTCGTTGACAGAACTCTTCCATGGCACCTTTGGAGAGATTAGTGGAATTATCAGTTATGATGCTGTGTGGAAAACAAAAACGAAAGATCACCTTTTTCATGAACTGAACCGCCGTGGCTGCATCACACTTACTGACCGGCTCTGCCTCAACCCACTTTGTAAACTTATCCACTGCCACCAAGAGGTGTGTATTTTTATCCTTAGACCTCTTGAAAGGTACAACCATGTCAAGCCCCCAGACTGCGAACGGCCAAGTAATTGGAATCATCCTCAATTCTTGAGCCGGCACATGAGCCTGTCGTGAGAATTTCTGACATCCATCACATTTACTGACCAGATCCTCCGCATCCGCATGAGCCGTCAGCCAATAGAAACCATGACGGAAAGCCTTGGCCACAAGAGATTTTGAGCCGGCATGATGACCACAATCTCCTTCATGGATCTCCCGAAGCATCTCCTGAACCTCCGTAGGCGACACACAACGTTGAAACGCCCAGTGGCACTGCGGTGATGTAACTCGCCCTGAACAATCGTCATAGATTTGGACCGCCTGATGATTTGTCTCGCCAAAATCTCATCCTCAGGCAATTCTCCCCGGGTCATATAGGCCAAATATGGCACTGTCCAATCCGGGATGACGTGAAGAGCTGCCACCATCTGTGCCTCCGGGTCTGGCACTGCTAGTTCTTCCTCTGTAGGTACCTTGACAGAAGGATTATGCAAAACATCGAGAAAGGTGTTAGGCGGCACCGGCTTACGCTGAGATCCCAACCGGCTCAAAGCATCTGCCGCCTCATTCTTCCTTCGATCAATGTGCTCTACTTGATAACCTTTGAAGTGTCCAGCCACAACATCAACTTCACGACGATAAGCCGCCATAAGGGGATCCTTGGAATCCCACTTGCCTGACACCTGTTGAGCCACAAGATCTGAGTCACCCAAACACCTTACCCGGCTCAAATTCATCTCTTTGGCCATCCTGAAACCATGGAGTAAGGCCTCATACTCAGCTGCATTGTTAGTACAAGGAAACATAAGCCGGAGCACATAACAAAATTTGTCACCTCGGGGGGAAGTTAAAACGACTCCAGCCCCCGAGCCTTCCAACTGCCTCGATCCATCAAAGTGAATTGTCCAATATGTGTTATCTGGCTTCTCCTCAGGTGCCTGTAACTCTATCCAATCATTGATAAAGTCCACCAAGGCTTGAGACTTAATAGCGGTACATGGCATGTACTTCAAACCATGAGGCCCAAGCTCAATGGCCCACTTGACGACTTGTCCTGTGGCTTCCCTGTTCTGGATGATGTCTCCCAAGGGGGCAGAACTTACCATAGTTATAGGATGACCTTGGAAGTACTGCTTCAGCATCCGGCTTGCCATAAACACTCCGTAAACAAGCTTTTGCCAATGCGGATACCTTTGCTTGGACTCTACGAGCACCTCACTGATGTAATAAACCGGCCGCTGAACCGGATACTCCTTGCCAGCCTCCTTACGCTCCACCACAATGGCAACACTGACAGCTCGTGAGTTAGCAGCCACATATAACAGCAACGGCTCTTTATCAATGGGAGCCGCAAGGACCGGCAGCTCAGACAACTGTATCTTTAAGTCCTCAAAGGCAGTATTAGCAGCATCACTCCAGAAAAAAGTGTTCGTTTTCTTCATCATCTGATACAGCGGTAGGGCCTTCTCACCTAACCGACTTATGAACCGGCTTAAAGCTGCAACACAACCCGCCAGTCGCTGAACATCATTGATGCACGGCATGCGAGCCAAAGAGGTAATTGCCTTGATCTTCTCCGGATTAGCTTCAATGCCTCTGTTTGAGACCAGGAAACCCAAGAGCTTGCCTGCAGGTACACCAAATACACACTTTTCCGGGTTAAGCATCATCTTATAAACCCAGAGATTATCAAAGGTCTCTTTCAAATCAGATATCAAGGTTTCCTTCTTTCTGGACTTCCACATAAGCATGAACATTGCGCCCAATTTGATCATGGAGACAGTTCTGTACACATCGCTGATAAGTCACCTGAGCACTCTTGAGCCCAAATGGCATAGATACATAGCAGAAGGCTCCGAACGGAGTGATTAACACCGTCTTCTCCTGGTCCTTAACTGCCATTTTGATCTGATGATAACCAGAGTAAGCATCCAAAAAGCTCAAACGCTCGCTACCCGCCGTAGCATCAATGATTTGATCAATATGGGGGAGAGCAAAGGGATCAGCCAGACAAGCCTTATTTAAGTCCGTGTAATCCACACACATCCGCTAGGTGCCGTTCTTCTTGAGCACGAGCACCGGGTTAGCCAACCACTCCGGGTGAAAAACTTCCACAACAAACCCAGCCGCTAAGAGCCGGGTGACTTCCTCTCCAATAGCTTTCCATCTCTCTTCGTTGAACCGTCGAAGAAACTGCCTGAACGGCTTATACTTCGGATCAATATTGAGAGTGTGCTCAGCGAGTTCTCTCGGTACACCCGGCATGTCAGAAGGTTTCCATGCAAAGATGTCCCGGTTCTCACGGATGAACTCGATGAGTGCGCTTTACTATTTAGGATCCAAATTGGCATTGATACTGAACTGCTTAGACGAATCGCCTGGAGTGAAATCGACAAGCTTGGTTTCATCAGCCGACTTAAACTCCATCGCTGGGTCATGCTCGGTGGTTGGCTTCTTTAGAGAGGTCCATTCCGCCGGGTCAACATTGCCTTGATAAAACTTCAGCTCCTCTGCTGCACAAACAGACTCAGCATAAGCCGCGTCGCCCTCCTCACATTCCAGGGCTACCTTTCGACTTCCATGCACAGTGATGGTGCCCTTGTGACCTGGCATCTTAAGCTGCAGATAAACATGACACGGCCATGCCATGAACTTGGCATAAGCCGGCCGGCTAAACAGAGCATGATATGGACTCTTGATTTTGACCAACTCAAAAGTTAATTTCTCAGCTCTAGAATCATACTCATCTCCAAAGACCACTTCCAGTTCAATCTTGCCAACTAGGTACGCCGACTTACCAGGCACCACTCCATGAAAGACAGTGTTGGATGTCCTAAAGTCCTTATCAGTCAACCCCATGCGGCGAAAGGTCTCATAATAGAGGATATTGATGCTGCTACCTCCGTCCATGAGTACCTTAGTGAATTTATATCCACCAACCTAAGGTGCTACCACCAAGGCCAACTGACCCGGATTATCAACCCGGAGGGGGTGACATTCCCTGCTCCATATAATGGGCTGTTCTGACCACCTCAAATAACGGGGAACCGCCGGCTCAACAGAATTCACGACCCTCTTATGAACCTTCTGGTCACGTTTGCACAAATTAGTGGTGAACACATGATACTGCCCACCATTCAGCTGCTTCGGGTGGCTTTGATAACCTGATTGTTGCTGCTGCTGTCTCCCTGGTCCAGACTGCTGTTGATTATAGCCGCCTTGATTTCCTTGAAAGTCGGAACTTGAACTGCCGCCCGGGCCATGAAAGTCGTCGGCTCCTGAGCCACCGCCCGACCCATGATTGCCATCAAACATGTTGGAATTCTTGAAAGCCTTCATGATCGCGCAGTCTTTCCATAAGTAAGTGGCGGGTCGTTCCCCGGTGCCGTGTCTCGGGCAAGGCTCGTTGAGTAGCTGCTCAAGAGATGGTCCAGACCCGCCAGATCGAGGGGCGGTTTTCCCTTACATCTCAAATTGTTACCCTGCGCATTGGCATTGGCCACAAACTCCGGGTTACCCTCAGCCTTACTCTTGTTGCCTCCTTGAGTCATCGGGTTATGCTGCTGACCCTTTAAATTGCCGTTCTTCTTTCCCTTCCTTGTCTTTTCCTCATCAGACGCGGGAACCTTGGTACTATCAGAGTCGGTGTATTTGACTAAAGCTGCCGTCAGCGTACCCATATCATTGCAATCACGCTTAAGGCGCCCCAATTTCTGCCTTAGCGGCTCAAAGCGGCAGTTCTTCTCCAACATGAGGACTGCAGAGCCGGCATCCATCTTATCTCATGAATGTACTATTTTCTTGACCCGGCACACCCAATGAGTTGTGGATTCACCCTCCTCCTGCTTACAATTGGTCAAGTCCACAATTGACATAGATTGCTTGCAAGTGTCCTTGAAGTTCTGGATAAACCGGGCCTTTAGCTCCGCCCATGAGCTAATGGAATTGGGCGGCAAACCCTTTAACCAAGACCGGGTCGTCACGTCCAACATCATGGTGAAGTACTTAGCCATTGCTGCGTCGCTGACTTCCAATAGCTCCATGGCCATCTCATAACTTTCGATCCATGCCCCGGGCTGTAAGTCGGCCGTGTAATTCGGCACCTTTCGAGGTCCCTTGAAGTCCTTGGGTAGACGCACATCCCGCAGAGCTGGCACCAAACAAGGAACACCACCGGTTCTAGTAGCCACTCCTGCTCCAACGGAAGTCATCGGATACTCTGGGAGATCTTGATGAGCTTCCTGTTGAGCTGCAAGCTGAGCCGCCCGCTCGTCCTCTTGACGCATTCGGTCCTGCACCGGGTTATATCCGCCGGACGGGTTACGGCGCTGGGCGTTGCTAGACAAAGCTTCTGACTGCATGTGCCTGCTGTAACTTGGACTCCGGTTTGGACGAGCCGGAGCTAACCAAGGCGGAGGAGTTGACTGAATCCTGTCCCGGCTGTAGGAATAAGTCTCTTGCTGAGCCAAGGCTGTCTGGACGAGGTCTCTGATCCTTCGGGTCTCCACTGCTGTCGGATCATCACCATCCACTGGGAGAGCCGCTAAACGCGCCGATGCTGCGATTAAGTTCTCCATGGGGTTGGAAAAATGACCCGGTGGTATTGGTACATAGCTGTCGGATCATCACCATCCACTGGGCGGGGCCATACTCCCATGAGGAGGTGCCATCTCTCGAGGCTGAGCCGGTCCTCCCGCTCTGGTTGTCATAAACTGATTTGCTTCGGGCGGGTTGCTAGGACCGGCACCGGGTGTAGTGAAAAGGTTCTGAGGGTCGTAAACCGGAGGCAAACGGGATTGAGTTTTCTGGTGCCTCCTTCTCATCACCTCATTAGATGCGTTCAGGCTCATATTAAGCTGGAAAGCCTATGACTGGAGTTGCTGCGCCCGTGCATCCAAAGCCGCCCGTTCTGTAGCTAATCTGGTGTCCTCAGCTGCCAAGGCCTCCTTGGCCCGATCTATCTCCTCATGCACCTTTGCCACCTCCGCGTTATGCTCATCTTGATTTGCAGGAATAACCGTGGCGGTTAATAGGGCCGTCAGCACCTGAGCTGGCGGGCGCACAGGGCCTCCTGCCCCGGCCTCTCCGGACCCGGACGTTATTGTTGTTGCAGCCGTTGAGTTTTGACTGGGTTGAGTACCAGCCATGAAGACTCCTGCCCAGCTTCGCGGCTCATAGGAGTCCGGAATACTAGAGTCGTCGGAACAGCCACCAAGCATGCCCTCTTCACTTGATACAACGAATCTGTTGAACCGGCGGATGAATCACCGTCAAAGAGGACGGCCGTCTCACCACCATCTTCAGATCCTTTAGAAAGTTCCTCTCCGTGGATGCAGCCCACGAAGGCACGCTTCATGACGGGTTGAACTCAGGCAGGTCTCGCGTGCTGAGCTGTCTCGACGAGGTCGGTGCAGTTGTCCGGCTCAGGGCCCGGCTCACCAATTCGGCCGATGAAGACGTGGATTCCGCCGAAGGGGACCCGGTACCGTACTCAATTGAGTCGGCGTCGGGGCCCTAGCCTTCGTTGTCGATGTAGATCTTGCCGCGACGACTCTTAGTCATCCGGCCCACTGTGTATCCCTTCAGCCCTTCGAAGCTGCCCTTCAGGAACTCAAATCCACCGTGCGTTGGCCCCACGGTGGGCGCCAACTGTCGTGGGTTTGTCACGGCAGATGTCCTCTTGCAAGGACTTAGTCGTGGAGCCATCGCAACTAGGAAGCTTAAAGGGGTTAATCGGGACAAAGGACACGAGAGGTTTATACTAGTTCGGCCCCTTACGGTGAAGGTAAGGCCTACGTTTAGTTGGGTTGGTATTGCTTGATGTTTCGATGACCAGGGAGCGAGTTACGCTATGTCTGGCTCTCGATGAGTTGTTTCTTGGCCTAAGCCGCCAGTGGGTCGTTCCCTTATATACATGGGTTGACCCTTTGCGGCTTGCAGAGTCCCGGCCTGCTCATAAACAGTGTCCGGCTCGGTGACTAGTTAAATCTATCTTATGATACAAGTCATGCCATCATGGCGGTTTATCACTATAGGCCTTAAGCCGCTTGTGGGCCTTAAACCCTTTTATTGAATCGCCATCTTCATGCTTGGTCTTTGAGCTTCTTCCTGATGAGTCTTATTTGCGTAACCCGGCCCCTCCTGGGCGGCTTACACAAATAGTTATATCCCCAACACATGCTACTTCAGCTAAATCCAGAAACAATGTTGTCTTCATAACTAGCACTAGCTAGCAAACACAACTAGCACTCGCATCAGAGAAATTGAAAGCGCATGTGCTTCTCACTCCACTCTGCTCCGTTTCAACATCGTTTGCAATCTTTTCACGGCCACGCCGGGTCTCGGCCACGGCGGGTCACGGCAGTAGCAGGTCGTCGAACCCCAGCAGCCCGGTGTTCAGAAAAGGCGGACCACAGCAGCGATGGGAAGGTGAGAATCGGCGGTTTGGCAGCGGAGGAGGCGGAACCACATTGAAGGTGAGCCATGGGGGCAGGTCACCGAGGCCGCGGGAGCAGAGGTGTGGTGACTCAACGCGCCAAAGTGGATACGGCAGTGCCGGTTCTGCGGCGGCAGTAAACGGAGCCGGTCTTCAGCAGCAGAGGGGGCCGAGGAAGGCCCGACGCGTCTGAAGAAGCGGTGAGTTATGGGCTTATGGCAGGCGGCTCAGAGGAAGCTCCATCCTCTCCCGGGGCTCCATCGTGGAGAAGAAGCCCATCTCCTGCACCTCCGTCCTAGCGCAGGTCGGACCCCTTCACAACAAGGCCGGCGGTTTGAAGCTGAGCGCGAGGCCGGGAAGCTGAGCACGCGCTGGATGTGTGCGGCAGCTTGAGGCGACAACATAAAACAGACCGGCCGGCCGGGCGGAGGCGCGAGGCCGTGGGCGGCCGGGAGCCGGGGGCCGGCAAATCCGGATGGGGCAGGAGGCGCGCGGCAGAGTTAGAGCCGGCAGAGGCCGAGGCCACGTGGGCGAGGCAAGGACGATGCGGAGGCGAAACGACAAAGCGGCAGCGATTCAGCGCGGTGTGACGAGGTGGCGTCAGCCATAGAGGGGACGGACTGTCGGCGGGGGCAGCTCACAGGGCCGGGGCGACTTAGCCCCGTTGCAGAAGCGGAAGGTGAGGCCGGGCCAGAAGAGGCCGCGACGACCTGATGCTATACATGGCAGCTCAGGGCCGGCGATTCATAGGCAGCCGGCTGTGTGGTGAACCCGCGGCGGGCACGGGGCGTCTCGAGGGCGGCTTAACGCGGAGAACGGCGGAGGCGCTCCGGGTCAAGGCCATGGCCATGGCGGCCGAATCGTGGGCGCAGACATCCCAAGGCGCGCGAGGCCACGGCAGGGCCGATGTCAACTTGGCGATTCAGCAGTTGGAACCCGCGGGCGAACGGCGGTGGGCTGGGCATCGAGCCCTACAGCTCCGGCGTAGTAACGACGTCTTGTCGCGTAGTCGAGGCGAGCCGGTTTGTGTCGATTTGATGATTGGCGTTTGTAGTAAAAAGTGACGGCTGGAGGCGCAGCGAGGCCATGGATGTAGCAGCGCTTCGATGGCGACTCCACACAAAGGTAAAGAGCAACGGCAGCTCACTGTCCGGCGAGGTGAGCAGCCCGTCGAGTTAAGGCCGAGTCGTGATTGAGGCCGTCAGGCAAAGCCAAGTACCTCAGAAACCGCGACGACTTGCGGCCGGCAGAGGAGGTTGGTTGCGGCCAGCGGTTCAGCAGGACAGACCGGGTCAACACTCTGCTACGAATCCGACAGGGCCAGCTCTACGGCAGAGGTAAATCCTCGGTAGGTGGCGGTCTTCAGCAGCTTGGAGGCGAAGTCGAACCCGTCAGATAAGAAAACGATGGTTGGTGCGATGGCAGACTGATGTTGGACCAGCTGCGGCTTGTGGGTTGTCGTCAGTTGGTCTCGGCGTGAGACCGCAGGCTACTCATGGCGGTTCAACACAGTGAATCCGAGTCATGTTTATTGACTCCCTGTTGTCATCGTCTCTCTTTCCTTCCCAAAGAAAATATAAATATGACTTGAAGCGACTTGGTAGCCGCGTGTAAGGCATAGCACAGGAAAACTTCTGTCCGTATCAGCGACAGTGAAAGTTAATCCGGTTTCGACGGATTGTTTGATCACAACAGCGCACATCATGCAACCCTAATTTCTCTTCTTTGACTTCGATCTTATGAACTGTAAACTCCTCGTCCGAAAAATTGAAAACTCCTCGATCCTTGGGAAGATCCCTCCAAGAACTCATCACCACCATGCATCCGGCCCCACAGTGGGCGCCAACTGTCGTGGTTCTGTCACAGCAGATGTCCTTCGTGTCAGGACATAGTCGCGAAGCCAACGCATCTATGTGGTAGCTTGAGAGGGGTTGAGTGAGACGAGAGACGCAGGGCGGATCAACACACAAGACAAGAATTAGATAGCTTCAGGCCCCGGGAAGCATCATCCGGTAATAGCCCTACATGCTATTTGAGGCGGGGTCTCATTATCATCACGAGGGAGTCGCCGTAAACCGGCTCTCCTCTAGTTGTGTCTAGCCCTAGAGATTGTTTCTTGCTCGTCCCTCTTTGGGGAGCCATGCCCCTCCCTATATAAGTTAAAGGGACGGGTTACATGTAGAGTCCATCTCGGACTAAGACGTAAACTATTTTGACTTCCTTTCCTGGGCTTCTTAACGTCTGCCGGTTTAACATTCTCTGCCGGTTTAACATTGTCTGCTGGTTTAACATTGTCTGCCGATTTAACATGGTCTGCCGGTTTATGATTGACTTAAGACCTGTCGGTGCTACCATCTTTCTTAACTCTGCCGGTTTAATACTCGCCGGTTTACCGTCTGTCTTAGCCATCTGCCTTAACTGTCTGCTGGTTTACCATCTGCCGGTTTACCAAGTCCAGCCGGGTCATACCGCGGGGTATATCCCCGACAGTATTCGCACATAATGAAATCTTTTTCGTCGTCAGGCGACATTTCCTATGTTCATATAGGCGAAACATCAAACACTTACTAATTCAATTAATTCAACTAATTCAACTACTTCTATTAAAATCTCATATACCTAAATTTTAATTAGTTCAAATAATCTCATACACCTAAATTTTTTTACTCAAAATAAACTAGTTATATTAATTCAACTAGTTCAAATAATCTCATATACCTAAATTTTCTTACTAAAAATAAACTTGTTATATTAATTCAACTAGTTCAAATAATCTCATATACCTAAATTTTCTTACTAAAAATAAACTAGTTATATTAATTCAACTAGTTCAAATAATCTCATACACCTAAATTTTCTTACTAAAAATAAACTAGTTATATGAATTCAACTAGTT
>NC_041391.1:11795449-11795966 GCF_002162155.2 Triticum dicoccoides | reverse complement strand
TTCAACTAATCTCATATACCTAAATTTTCTTACTAAAAATAAACTAGTTATATTAATTCAACTAGTTCAAATAATCTCATATACCTAAATTTTCTTACTAAAAATAAACTAGTTATATTAATTCAACTAGTTCAACTAAGCATTTACTAAAAATAAACTAGTTATATTAATTCAACTAGTTCAAATAATCTCATATACCTAAATTTTCTTACTAAAAATAAACTAGTTATATTAATTCAACTAGTTCAACTAAGCATTTACTAAAATGAACTAGTCCTATATTCATCGAGCTAACAACTTTTCTATCTAATTCATCTAACATTAATCTAAACAATAGAAAACAAAAAATAAGTAAAAAAATATGTGTGTATGTAGTACTGTGTGTGTATGCGTGTGTACATATGTGTGTGTAGTGTGTGTGTGTGTGTGTCTATGCATGTGTGTATGTGTGGGTACGAGAGCGGGCCGGGGGGAGGCGTCGTACGGGCGGCGACGGGGGTGGCGGCGCACGGGCGGC
>NC_041391.1:11785635-11795276 GCF_002162155.2 Triticum dicoccoides | reverse complement strand
GAGGGCGACGGCGCGGCGGAGGCGGCGGCGGCGGTGACGTCGCGCGAGTGGAGGAAGTGGTCGATATAGAACTGATTTTTCGTAAGTGCCATATACATAGGAGTGGCATTTAGTATCGGTTGGAGCCACCTACCGGTACTAAAGGCCTATTTTGGCCAGGCCAAGCGGCGGGAAACGAGGGCCGTTAGTACCGGTTGGTGGCTCCAACCGGTACTAAAGGGCAACCATTAGTACCGGTTGGAGCCACCAACCGGTACTAATGGTCGTGCGCCAACCCGCGGTGCACTGCGTTTAGTCCCACCTCGCCGAGCGAAGGGCAGCCGCACTGTTTTATAAACCCAGCCGCGACTGCTATTTCGAACTCCTCTATATAGCAGGCTTCTGGGCCTAACTAGGGTGCGCTTCATACTACTTCTGTGCTTCATACTACTGTGCCATTAGGTGAATTTCTTGATGAACAACTTGCTAGGGCTAGAGAGAATGAAATTCTTGAAACTGACATTATTGAAGATAGTGATGATGAAGGTTCTCCCCCTAAATATGAATTGCCTGTTGTTCCAGAAGGTTATGTTATGGATGAAGAAACTACTAGAGATAGATCTGATCTTAAGAAGTTATTAGCTAAACTTAAACAGAAATCTCTAAATGCTAGAACGAAATATGACCCTGCTTTTGCTACTTCACCTATCTTTGTTACTGATAAGGATTATGAATTCTCTCTCGATCCTGAGATAATTACTTTGGTTGAATCTGATCCTTTCTATGGATATGAATCTAAAACTGTTGTGGCACATCTTTCTATGTTAAATAATATAGCCACCCTGTTCACTAATGATGAGAAATTTGCTACTATTATATCCTTAAGATATTTCCGTTCTCATTAAAGGGTGATGCTAAAACATGGTTTAATTCTCTTGATCATGGTTGTGTGCGTAGTCCCCAGGATATGATTTATTACTTCTCTGCTAAATATTTCCCTGCTCATAAGAAACAAGCTGCTTTGAGAGAAATATACAATTTTGCGAAAATTACAGAAGAGTCTCCCACAAGCTTGGGGGAGGCTTCTCTGATTACTTAATGCTTTGTCTGATCATCCTCTTAAGAAAAATGAAATACTTGATATCTTTTATAATGTACTAACCTCTGCTTCCAAGGACCACTTGGATAGTTGTGCTGGTTGTGTTTTCAGGGAAAGAACTGTCGATCAAGCTGAATTGCTATTGAACAATATGTTGACTAATGAAAATAATTGGACACTTCCTAAGCCAACTCCTGAGCCAATTCCTGAGCCTATTCCTAAACCAACTCCAAAGAAAATGGGAGTTTTATTTCTCAGTCCTGAAGATATGCAAGAGGCAAATAAATCAATGAAAGAGAAAGGTACTAAAGCTGAAGATGTTAAGAATTTACCTCCTGTTGAAGAAATACATGGTCTTAATATACCACCTATTGAAGAAACACATGGTCTTGATAACCTGACACAGGTAGCAAAGGTAAATTCTCTTTATAGATATGATAAAGTTGAAATCCCCTCTACTAAGTTTCCTAGCCAATGTTTAGATGAATTTGATGACTTTATGGATAGACAAGAAAATATCAATGCTTATGTTGGTTGAGAATTAAAGAGTAATTCTTACATGATTGGACGCTTGAGTGATTATATGGCTAGAGTTAAAGGTGAGCTTAAACTCATTAGTAAATATGCTTCTATGATTACCACTCAAGCAGAACAAGTACTTAAAGCTCAAAGTGAATTGCTCGATGAATTAAACAATAAACATGATTTTGCTGTTAGAGTGGCTACTAAAACTGGTAAAATGACTCAGGAACCTTTGTATCCCGAAGGCCACCCTAAGAGAATTGAAATAATTTAGATGCACCTAGTCCTTCTAATAGGAAGAAAATAAATAAATGATAGGACTTTGCATGCTTCTGGTGAACCTGTTGTAGACACACCCGAGAATCCCAATGATATTTCTATTTCTAATGCTGAAACACGATTAGGTGATGAACATGAACCTAGTGATAATGTTAATGATAATGTTCATGTTGATGCTCAACCTAGCAATAATAATGATGTAGATATTGAACCTCATGTTGATCTTGATAACCCACAATCAAAGAATCAACGTTATGATAAGAGAGACTTTGTTGCTAGGAAGCACGGTAAAGAAAGAGAACCATGAGTTCAGAAACCCATGCCTTTTCCTCCTAAGTCATCCAAGAAAAAGGATGATGAGGATGTTGAGCGCTTTGATGAAATGATTAGACATATCTTCTTACATATGCGCTTAACTGATATGCTTAAAGTGAAACCTTATGCTAAATACATGAAGGATATTATTACAAATAAAAGAAAGATACCGGAAGCTGAATTTCCACCATGCTTGCTAATCATACTTTTAAGGGTGGAATACCAAAGAAACATGGAGACCCAGGAGTACCAACTATACCATGCTCCATTAAAATAAACTACGTTAAAACGGCTTTATGTGATCTTGGAGCCGGTGTTAGTGTTATGCCTCTTTCTTTATATCATAGACTTGAATTGAATAAGTTGACACCTACTGAAATATCTTTGCAAATGGCTGACAAATCAACTGATATACCTGTCGGTATTTGTGAGGATGTGCATGTTGTGGTTGCAAATGTCACTATTTAACGGACTTTGTTATTCTTGATATTCCCGAGGACGATAGTATGTCCATTATCCTTGGTAGACCATTTTTGGATACTGCAGGGGCTGTTATTGATTGCAACAAAGGCAACACCACTTTTCATGTTGATGGTAATGAGCATACGGTACACTTTCCGAGGAAACAACCTCAAGTTCACAGTATCAATTCTATTGGAAAAATTCCATCTATTATTATTGGAGGTTTTGAATCTCCTCTTCGTACTGTCAAGAAGAAATATGATATTCTTATTATTGGGGATGTTGATATCCCCGTTGAGGTAACCTAGTATTATTCGAAATTTCTCCGGTTCCATGTTATTCGGAATGAGTTTGTTAACAAGACTTGATCAACCTTGTTAGTGGATTCCTTTTGATGATCATGAGATGGATGAAATTAGAAGGCACAACTTTCTATATCCTCTTTTGACTTTCTGTTATTTAGAATAAATAAAGCAAAAATAGTATTTTCTGCCTGTTTCTTGAATTATCCATTCAATAAAAAATAGCCGAAAATAAAAGTTCTCTAAATGCCCTGCTAATTTAGTGATCGAACGAACACCCGATGGTGTCCTTGCTTAACGACATGCATTTGTACGCCTACTGGGCCGGCCCATTAGTGACCTATGTGGAGAGTGCAACCATTCACGGGAGGTAAAAATTAAAAAAGTAAGTACATGCACATACTAGGAATCAAACCATGGACCTCTTGCACGTGAGGGTGAGTGGCTCACCGGTTGGGATGTTTAGTGTCTATGAAATATTTAGAGCGTTCATACTTAAGAATTACGCTGTCTGGATTTATTGTGCCTACCCACAGTATTGCCAAAACAAAGGAACATCAGGACCGATTTTTTTTTGAATCTGCCCAATTAGTGAGCAGGATTGAATGGTTTTAACTACCGTAAATTAATTATTAAACCTCGTCGCGTCCTTCAGCGCTCCCGCATGCATTGTTGCACCACACGCATATATTGGCTGCATGGCGCGTCGGCCATGTCCCAATCAGACCGCAAGTTTCCCTCAACTTCTTGAAATTAATTTTCATCAATTAACAAACTGGATATTAATTCAGGCGTAGGGAATAGCTTTTTTTTGTGGGTAGGCGCAGGAAATAGCAACCGGCCTTACAAAAGTGGACTTCCTCTAGCAAAATCCCGGACATAAGTAACACCAACGTAGAATCCTGACACATTTTTAATTTTTTCGAACATTTGTTGGAAATTCTTAATACATTTTTAAAAATCCAAAAATGTTTGAAAATCCAACAATTTTGTGAACAACTAGAACACATTTTGAAAACATCATTTTTCTAAAAAAGCATTAGCATTTTTTTAAAAATCGTGAAAATATTTTCTAAAAGAATGAACAATTTGAAAATTTTAAAGAGTAACGTTAGTTCAACTTGAACACTTTTCTTGTTAAACATTTTTATTAATACAACTTGAACACTTTTCTTTTTGGGTTATGTGGTAAATGTAAGTTTGTGAATGTTTGGACCAGCTGTTTTTGCGTTTTTTAACACTGGGTTTTGTTCTGTTATATAATGGTTTTACTTAAAAACTCGCTTTTATTTTTCTCCTTTTTTTCAAATTCGTGAATTTTTCACAAATTTAAGAAATCGTTGGGTTGCAAAAAAAAGTTCATGCTGATTGATAATGACGGAAATTATAAATAATAAAAGCATCCAAAATTATTGTAAAATTTCAAGAAAATGGTGAGGACATATAAAATATTCATGTTGATTGTTAATGACAAAAATTGCAAATAACAAAAGCATTCTATTTAAGGACAATTACATGCTCATGAATGGATCAGTCTGCCCTAGTATGGCACACTCCTCTCAACTGATGGTTTTTTTGGACTATGGATACGGGCCCTTCTAGCCTACCCGGATAACTAACGTGAAACATGGTCTCATTTTGGACATAAATGAAACGAACCCAACTTTTGCTAGCAGATAGGCATGTCCATGGCAGACATCCATGCAGGTTTGAATGATTTCCAACACCGTATGCAAGTTGCATGACGTTCGCCCATTTATCGACCATTATTCACCGAGAAAACTCCAGAAAGTTCAAGAATTGTCAAAAACTCAAACAACTTGGCACAGTGCCTTGAATTGATCATATAAGCTCATGGAGAAAAATTGGATTCATTTGACAATGCCGGAAAAATGCTCTCATACGAACCTTCTGGCCTACTCGGTCACCCTATGTTACACATGGTCTATTTTTGGACATAAATAAAGTGACCTCATATTTTTCCAAAATATGGGCATGCCCATGGTATGCATCCCTGCCAGGTTTGAAGGATTTCCGACACTGTATGCAAGGTGCGTCACGTCCGGCCATTTATCGGCCATTTTTCACCAAGAAAACAGAAAATATAAAAAAATGTCGAAAACAAAAAAACTTCGTATGGTGCCTCAAATTGGTCATACAAAGACATGAGAAATTTTGGAGCAATTTCAAGGATGTCGAGAAATAATGTGCACTCAGACAAAGCAGTCTGGCTTCCCGTACACACTCCGCTGAACATGGTCTAGTTTTGGACATTCTTAAAATGACCCCAAGTTTTGCTAGTTGGTGGGCATGCCTATGATAGATATTCATGCCAGGTTTGAACTATTGTCGACCCCGTATGCAAGTTGTGTTACGTTCGGCCATTTATCTCCCATTTTTCACCAAGAAAACTCCAGAAAATACAAGAATTGTCGAAAACTCAAACAACTTGGCATGGTACCTCGAATTGTTCATATAAGCTCAAGGAAAATTTGGGATCATTTGATGGATGCCGAAAAAAAACCCGCTCACAAACGGACTCTTCTATCATACGCAAACACCTCCGTTGAACATGGTCTATTTTTATATATGCATGAAATGATCTCGGCTTGTAACTGAATCTTTATTTTATTAATGAGACACATATTACCATAAAAAATATGCATGGGAGATCTGTACGCCTATATTTTTTGTTGGTTTTTTTATCTTTATATATAGTCTTGGGTATTGGGTAGGGTTTCTCGTGATCGAACGAACACCCGATGGTGTCCTTGCTTAACGATATGCGTTTACGCGGCCAATGGATCAGTCGGTTGACCGTAAGCCTTTTCCTTTACTATATCTTGTATTTATCGTACTTTTGCCCTGGGGGGGGGTGTCTCTTCCGCATTTAACAAATGTCAGGAACTTTGGAGTAAGAATTGGTGCAATCCGAAACTCTCTTAGCTGATATTCAAGAGAAAAGGATTCTAGAAAGATTCATAGAATTAGAAGAACTTCCTCTCTTGAACGAGATGATAAAAGGGAAACTAAAGACACATGTACAAAAACCTCCTACAGGAATACATAAGGAAATAATACAATGGGTCAAAATAAATAATGAGGATCAATCCATACCCCTTCATACGAAAGGGTAGGATAGTCTTTTCTTAATTTTTTTGAGTGGTTGATTTTTTTTAAATACGTCGACCATCCACTGAAGTGTATATGTCGTACACCTACTAGGCCGGCCCATTAGTGACCGATGTAGAGAGTGTGGCCGTTCATGGGAGGTAAAAATTCAAAAAGTAAGTACGTGCACATAATAGGAATCGCACCATGGACCTCTTGCAGGTGAGGGCGAGTGGCTCACCGGTTGGGTTGATTAGTGTCTGTGAAAAATTTGGAGCGCTCAAACTTAAGAATTACATTGTATGGATTTATTGTGCCTATCCACAATATTGCCCAAACTAGGGCACATTAGGGCCGATTTGTTTTTCTATTCTGCCCAATTAGTGAGCAGGATTGAATGGTTTTAACTACCGTAAATTAATTGTCAAACCTCCTCGCATCCATCAACGCTCCCGCATGCATTATTGCACCACATGCATATATTGGCTGCATGACGCATCGGCCATGTCCCAATTAGACCGCAACCTTCTCTTAACTGCTTGAAATTAATTTTCATCAATTAGCAAACTGGCTATTAATTCAGTCATAGGGAATAGCTTTTTTTTGCGGGTAGGCGCAGGGAACAGCAACCGGCCTTACAAAAGTGGACTTCCTCTAGCCTAGAAATCCCGGACATAAGTAAGACCAACGCAGAATCTGGACAGATTTTCAATTTTTTCGAACATTTGCTGGAAATTCTGAATACATTTTTAAAAATTAAATAATGTTGGAAAATCCAACAATTCTGTGAACAACTAGAACACATTCTGAAAACATCATTATTCTAAAAAAGCAGTAACATTTTTTTAAAATTGTGAACAATATTTTCTAAAAGCATGAACAATTTGAAAATTTCAAAGAGAAGTGTTAGTTCAACTTGAACACTTTTCTTGTTGAACATTTTTTTTAATACAACTTGAACACTTTTCTTTTTGGCTTCTGTTGTAAATGGAAGTTTGTGAATTTTCGGACCAGTTGTTTTTGCGTTTTTAAAACTTGGTTTTGTTCTGTTATATAATTTTTTTCCTTTTTTTCAAATTCATGAATTTTTCACAAATTTAAGAAATGGTTGGGTTGCAAAAAAAAGTTCATGTAGATTGATAAAGACGGAAATTATAAATAATAGAAGCATCCAAAATCATTGACACATTTCAAGAAAATGGTGAGGACATATAAAATATTCATGTTGATTGATAATGCCAAAAATTGCAAATAACAAAAGCATTCTAATTAAGGACAATTACATGCTCACGAATGGACCAGTCTGCCCTAGTGTGGCACACTCCTCTCAACTGATGGTTTTTTTGGACTATGGATAAAAACCCTTCTGGCCTACCCGGACAACCAACATGAAACATGGTCTCATTTTGGACATAAATGAAAAGACCCCAACATTTCCCAGCAGATGGGCATCTCCATGGTAGACATCCATGCAGATTTGAATGATTTTTGACACCGTATGCAAGTCGCATCACGTCCGCCCATTTTTCAACCATTATTCACCAAGAAAACTCCAGAAAGTTCAAGAATTGACAAAAACTCAAGCAACTTGGCACAGTGCTTTGAATTGGTCATATAAGCTCATGGAAACAAATTGGATTCATTTGACAATGCCGAAAAAAATACTCTCATACTGACCTTCTGGCCTACTCGGACACCCTATGTTGAACATGGTCTATTTTTGGACATAAATAAAGTGACCTCATATTTTTCCAAAATATGGTCATGCCCATGGTATGCATCCCTGCCAGGTTTAAAGGATTTCCGACACAGTATGAAAGATGCGTCATGTCCGGCCATTTATCGGCAATTTTTCACCAAGAAAACACCAGAAAATACAAAAAAATGTCGAAAACGGAAAATCTTCGCATGGTGCCTCAAATTGGGCATACAAGGACATGAAAATTTTTGGAGCCATTTCAAGGATGTTGAGAAATAATGTGCACTCAGACAAAGAAGTTTTGGACACCCTCGGCTGAACATGGTCTAGTTTTGGACATTCTTAGAATGACCACAAGTTTTGCTAGTTGGTGGGCATGCCTATGATAGATATTCATGCCAGATTTGAACTATTGTCGACACAGTATGCAATTGTGTTACATTCGGCCATTTATCTCCCATTTTTCATCAAGAAAACTCCAGAAAATACAAGAATTGTCGAAAACTCAAACAACTTGGCATGGTACCTCGAATTGGTCATCTAAGCTCAAGGAAAATTTGGGATCGTTTGATGGATGCCGGAAAAAAAACCGCTTTCAAACGGACTCTTCAATCATATGCAAACACCTCCATCGAACATGATCTATTTTTGTATATGCATGAAATGATCTCAACTTTTGCAAGCAGGCGGGCATGCCCATGATAGGTATCCATGCCAGGTTTGAACGATTTCCGACACAATATGCAACCTGCATCATGTCCAACCATTTATCGACCATTTTCGTCGAGAAAACTCTAGAAAATGTAGAAATTTTCCAAAACTCAAACAACTTGGCATGGTGCCTTGAATTGGTTATATAAGCACATGAAAAAAATTATTTATGAAAAAGAATTTAGAACCATAATTTAAAACATTTGCTTAAAACTGTTATTTTGGCATTCCAAATAATATTTTAATTTTTTGACTAGATTTCAAAAAGAATTATAAAGTTCAAAAGGGAGAAAAATGAATTGATGAAAAAAGAGAAAAATAAAAAACACTGAAGGAAAAAAACGATCAGGCCTCGGACAACTAGGCGACGATATCGCTCCTGTCAGGCACCTATTGGGAATCTCTAAATCGGTTTGCAATTTTACAAAATTGTTCATGTTTTCAAAAAATATACATGTTATTAAAATTCTGTTTAATTTCATATTTTGGTCGTTTCAAAAAATGTTCAAGAATATAAAAAATTGTCATGCTTTAAAAAGATTAGAAGTTAAAAAATAGTCCATTTGTCAATTTTTTCACAAATTAAAAAAAATATGTATTTGTAAAAATGTTCCCGCAACCAAAAAGGATCACATATCCAGAAAATGTTTTATTTTTCCAAATTTTCGTTGAAGTTTAAAAAATGTTTGTGTTCTTAAAAATCATGTTTTTGAAACCTTTTCGTGTATTTATATTTTTAAATATTTTTAATTTATTTGTATTTTTTAAACAGTTCGCATTTTTAAAAGAAATGTAAGGAATCCCGAAAATTCTACAAATTTTTCAAAATTGTTCAATTTTTTCAAAAAAGTTTGGAGATTCATAAATTATTTGCTTTGCAAGAAATATTTGACATTTCCAAGTTCTTCACTTTTTTTTCAAGAAAAGTTCCGTTTTTATCAGAGATTTTTTTATATATAGACGGGTTATTTGTTCTTATATGATTCGCGCTGTTTGAAATTGAAAACAGCCGCTAGGTCGGTAGGGTTTTCCTTTACGCGTTATTTCCCTACATACAAAACTGATGGACGTGACTTAATGGGCCGGCCTAGACGCTTTGTCTCGTACAAGAGGTCTCCGTACAACTTATGGAATACGGTGTGTCAAAGGTCCATATTACCCT
>NC_041391.1:11776996-11785185 GCF_002162155.2 Triticum dicoccoides | reverse complement strand
TTGTACCGAAGCGGGTTTTGAGGATGCCTATTAGCTTAATTTTTTAGAAGCCGCCATCGCACTCAGAGTTCGATGATACTCTTGCTAGCATCTCTCACCTGCATTGCGATCTCACATAGTGCCGATACAGTGAATTCACAAGGATTGGTTAAATCCATTAATCTGTTATGCGGCTGTAAATTTGAGGTGGTATTCATCAGCAATTAGTTGGAAACCAATCACAGAAAACTAAGGCAGGCACGCTTATAATAGGAGATGGTGAAAAGAAAAAACACATGCTGGCCAAATAGACCGTGATTTGTAGACCAAAAGACCAAGGTGACCTTGGCATTCATGATATGCAGGTCATGAATGAGGCCCTACTTAATAAATGGGTGCTCAAACTTCTTACCGAGGATGGTGTTTGGCAAAAAGGATGTGTCTCGGTTATATTTGAAACCTTGTGATTCACACTTTTGTGTTGTCCTAATGGCGGAAAACAAACATATCTTTCGCATTTGATCTTTTGCGATAAAAGATGTGTCGGAGATTCATTTCTGGGAGGATATTTGGTTAGGAAATGCCATTCTCCGAGAACAATATCCAACCATGTACATCATTTCTTGCGAAAATAATAATACTATTGCGCATGTGCTCTGTTCACCCCGCCAAATATTTCATTCAGACGTGACTTGATTGGCCCCGACTTATGTCATGGCCAAACCTCTATCCTAACTAGATACATTAATAGGACACAAGGTCTGGATGTGTTTTGCTAGAATCTCTTTACATCTGGGTGTTTCACTGTAGCCTCTCCGTATCGTACGCTCATAAATTCTGAGGTACCGATGAATAATAACAAGAAAATTTGGAAGTCAAAGTTCCAACTGGAAGCTAAAATCGTCATGTGTTATATTTACTAGTATGCGTGCACGCGCAATGCGCGTCTTTACGTTGCAAAATGATTTCGGTGAAAATAAGTCATGAAAATGCCGGGAGAAATGATTCAAGACAAATGACCATTGTGCATGTATTGAAGCATAAAGAAAATACTCGGAATTAGCACATAAGAAAGCTTGTCGCGTTCTTACGACAGTAACTATCACATGAATATGTAATTTGCACAAAAATTAGGGTACCTATTGCGGAAAATATATAAATGAACCAGAAACTTACACGGAAAAACAATTTTTCGTAAAACTTAGTATTGCGCAAAAAAAATTAAAAAGGCCTTTTTGCCAAACACCATCCTCGCCTTGGAAACACATTTCTAAATCCTCAATTTAAAAAAAAGTTGCCCGTGTACATCTCCATGTTCTATCTGTGTACAGAAACTTTCACGGAAAAACAATTCTTTTTGCATGTGCAAAAAAGACAAAACAACATGTCGTAAAATGCTACTTAGACGCACTGGAATTTGTCTTTTATGCGGAGGCAAAATAAAAAGACATTTTTTTGTAAAACTTTGTATCGCATATATATTAAGATGTATGCGTGAAATTTTATTTGTTATTTTTTTCACATTTTAACACACGTTCAAAATGCATTTAAAAAAAACAGGTTCATATTTATGTACGCACCTAGGTTCGGATAGTGCCTCCTCTACCTATGGCTATGTTTTACTGTAGCATTCACTACAACTTTCCGCCCAGAATTGCACGTGAGACAGGTTCATATGTGCGCTATGCACTGGTTTGATTAGTTTACCTCTTTTTATTTTTATTTTTCACCTCCTGTCGGACTTAGTGGTACAGATCCTACTTGTGTCTCCAACCACACGTGCCACATAGCTCTGCGGGCATCTTTAGTAAATCAATTTGCACTGCTCCAGGCAACATGGTGTGTGACTGTTTCGCTCTAAAGAACTGACATGCAGTGGGGTCGCTACTCGGTGCTAACACATACTCCTCGATGCTTCTAGAGTGACACAGATAACACTGATGCTACTGTAGCAGCGAATCCCTGCATTATAAGCCGTCGGATGGAGCCCAATGAACGGTCAAGAATGTATTCCGATGCAAGTTTGTTCGTTTATGTTGTGAGTCATCCAAATAGCGTCCAATTTATATTCGCCCACAAGCGTTGCCAATATTTCTGGTCTCCAAAATGAAGAACAAGCAAAGACTGATGTAGCAAGAACTACGGAGAGACATAAAACTAAGATAAAAACTAGTAGATGAATTTTGCGATCGCGTTTTGTTCCATCGGACGTCACTTCTCATCTATATATGAGGCAGCTCTACAGCCCGTGTAAAACAAGACTGCGAATTTCATCCAAATCTTTTCAAAACTAACTGAACTTGGATTACACATGCGCCTCAAACCCATGCAACACACGACCTCGAATGAAAATGATCCCAAAAAAAATGTCCATCTCAACGAGAAAAATAAATCTCATATTGAACCTTGTTTTATCTGAGACCATCTAGAGGGCCGAATAGCTCGGGCAAACAAGCGACAACTCTCGACATGTATCAGACATGGGCTACATGGGTTTCTGGTTGTAACTTCATTAGTGGCCAGGCCGCACCGCATTGGTTGTAACTTTTGTATACGACATTATATTGAGATGATTCAAATGTGAAAATCTGTTGCCTCGACGAGACGAAGATATTCCATGCAGGACACTTTTTCATCTGGGGTCATCTCGGAGGCGTAATAGGCCGAGCAATACTCCAAAAACCAAGTCTCATGACTCCGAGCACGGCTTCAGTCCCACAAGAGGAGATCGGATGGCGATAACCGAATCATTAAAGTTTTTTTCTCATTCGGACCATACAGAGGTTTTTCATATTGGAAATGTTTTCAGTTGGAAGTCTTATATACTCCAAAACAAGGAAAATCCGGTGTCAATGGAAGCATTAAGACACACTTCAAAACAAGGAAAAAGACCGGGGAAACTAGAAAAAAAATTGAAGGCTGCAATGTTATTTTGCTGGTACACAACTAAATATTAAGATACAGTTTGAAATAGAAAATCCAACGAAACATTATGTGACACTCTGAAAACAAGACAAACTTTGACAAAACCATAAAATGAAGGGAGGTAAAAGCATACAAATAGGCTGGTGCGCGCAGAAGGTTCTGGTTTGGGTTTTGCACGTGGAAGTTTTGGTTCCATTCGCATTGAGCTGAGGCCTGAGGTTCCGCCTGTGATGTACTATAAACGCACAGCTATCTCAAAAAACAGTCACCAATTAAAGGAAATTGTAATACAAGTAGTGTTAGTTTATTGAACAGGGGTCAAATGCCCTCCCTTAATTATTTGCTAAATATGAAATGCGCAGGGCTTTGCTGGGCCTGCACGTGAGGCATTGGCGGATACTGCTACACACAGACACACAGAGAGACTCATTCACTAGCTAGTAATCAGAATTATAGAAAATATTACCTAAAAAAGCACTAATAGAAAAATAGAAAATTTAAAAGAAAATTAAAATATAGTAGGAGGGGAGCACCTCATGCCACAAGGGCAGGTATAGCACCCGTCATCGGGGGAGGAGGGGCGCCGTTTTCCAGCAGATGCGAGGACAGGTGGTGGTCGGGTTGTTGGTTGTCAGTGGGAAGAGGATGGCGGAGGCGGAACATGTTGGTGACCTGGGTATGAGTACCACGGGTCAACGGGTAGAGTAGCACTGGACTTCGGATATATGTTGAAGATGTATGGTTAGTTTCTCTCATTGAAGAGAGAGATGCGTGAGAAGTTGGGAGAGATTTTGTAGAGGTATTTTTTTTCTTGTTGAAGAGATACATGAGAGATTATGAAAGAACTATTTTTTTCTACATGGAGACAGGTGAGAGATTGAGAGTACGTCGTGGCTTTTTTCTTGTTGAAGACATGCGTCAGATTTGATTACATGCTTGTTGTCTTTCTAGATGGAACTACATCAGAGTTCAGAGGCTTACGTTGTGGGAGAGTTTATTTTTATCTTGTTGGAGAGATACGTGAGATTTGTTTACGTGCCAGTTTTTTTAGGTGCGCTAGTTCTTTTAGGTCTTTTTTCTCAGGATTATAAATATTAATGTACACCGCCATGAGTCGGTCCCACAAGATTAACGTCTCCTAATTTTTCATTAAAATGAAAATTTCAAGAGAGTCCATAATTAGTATAGGTATATAGATAAGATATAAGATACTTGTACATTTGATGGCCAATCGAGTTCACATCTGAGCTCACTCGCAATTTCCCGGATGTATCGGCCTGTGTATCCTGAGACAGTAGGTAGGTATCAGGTGAACGTTGGCTTTGTAATTGCATGCCTTTTCTTTCAAGGAATAATCTCACGTTGCCACCCCCGCACGTGCATGCTGATGCATGCCCCCGAGCTCAGCTTTGTGCTGCCCGTCACCTACTGTTGCCAATAGACATGCCTTGGTGGGCCCAACGAATTATCTTGAATCAATGCGAGCATCAAGGCATGGGCGAATGGTGGAATCTGCATGATGGGTTAGGGATCCGGCTAGTGTAGGACCAAAAGAGAAATCATTAACAACATGAGATCCATTACAACCATAACCATACTCTAATACTCATGCATGGTGGGTGGGTGAGCAATAATACGATCGGCTTTACACTGAGCAGCCAGCTAGATTACGGACTAGGTTGATAGTACTAGAATGAATCTGCCTTTTAGCTTTATCACCAAAAGATGCGTGTACAGTAGAGAATATGCATGCGGGCAGGAACATGCAAGACAGCGGAAGATACAATAACCACGCGAGCTAGTGTGGAGAACCTATGTACGACGTGGACTTGATGTGGATAGGTGTGAGTTGTGTTGGAGTTGGGACACGTTGTATCCTACGTTTCTTAGGATACGACATGTTGTACTGCATGACGACTTACCAATAGGTACGCAGGGAAGCCGGCGGATTGTGCCAGGTCTCGGGCCGCCGGCGTGGCGGTATCTTGGGGAGGAGCACCTGCAGTCACTGCTCCATGGATGTAACCATATCGGTGAACCTTGTCAATAAATATCGTGTCTCGAAGTTTGTCTATGATTTTGCTAGTGTTTTATTCTAATTGTGATGACGTGAGATTATTCCTTATAGGAAAAGGTAAACAATTAAAAGGCCAAAGTTCCCCTGATACCTACTTATTGTTTCAGGATACATAGGCCGATGCATCTAAGAAATTGCGAGTGTGCTAAGATGTTAACTCGATTGGCCATCAAAGTGCATGTCGATCTCCACACACTTAATGAGCAGATGCTAGATGGGATTAGATCAGAGATACACTTCAATCACGGTATCACAATGCACAATCGTAGCTAAACAAGGAGGGTGATGAAGCCACAACTCTACCATGAAGTTGGCAACTGCATGGTACTCAGCCTCAGTGCTGGATTGTGACACAGCGTGCTTTCGCTTGGAAGACCAAGAGACCAAATTAGAGCTGAGAAATACACAGAAACCCAAGGTAGAATGACCTGTCAGAGATATATTTGATTGTAGAGATTGCTTCCATCTAATCTCTATGAGGCGTCTTACCTTTTAAGTCTTGTACTCAATATATACTCCCCCTTGAGGCTCAATAGTACATTCATCGTATTGCGCCAATCACTCTCTATTCTCTTCTACATGGTATCAGAGCCAAGAGGTGTCGAGTTCAAGACTGGGTGCTGCAATTAAACTGCAGCCTGAGGAAGACAGACATGAGGGGGAGTGTTGCCAGCAGATGTGCATGTCCATGGCAGACATCCATGCATGTTTGAATGATTTCCGACACCGTATGCAAGTTGCATCACGTTCGCCCATTTATCAACCTTTATTCACGAAGAAAACTCTAGAAAATTCAAGAATTGTCAAAAACTCAAACAACTTGGCACGGTGCCTTGAATTGGTCATAAGCTGATGGAAAAAAATGGTTCATATGACAATGCCGAAAAAATGCTCTCAGACGAACCTTCTGGCCTACTCGGTCACCCTATGTCGAACATGGTATATTTTTGGACATAAATAAAGTGACCTCATTTTTTTCCAAAATATGGGCATGCCCATGGTATGCATCCCTACCAGGTTTGAAGGATTTCTGACACAATATGCAAGATGCGTCACATCTTGCCATTTATCGGCCATTTTTCACCAAGAAAACACTAGAAAATACAAAAAAAATGTTGAAAACCAAAAAACTTCGCATGGTGCCTCAAATTGGTCATAGAAGGACATGAAATTGTTTTGGAGCCATTTCAAGGATGTCGAGATATAATGTGCACTCCAACAAAGCAGTTTGGCTTCCCATACACCCTCCGCTAAACATGGTCTAGTTTTGGACATTCTTAAAATGACCCCAAGTTTTTCTAATTGGTGGGCATGCCTATGATAGATATTGATGCCATATTTGAACTATTTTCGACACCTTATGCAAGTTGTGTTACGTTCGGTCATTTATTCTCCATTTTTCACCGAGAAAACTCCAGAAAATACAAAATTGTCGAAAACTCAAACAACTTGGCATGGTGCCTCGAATTGGTCATATAAGCTCAAGGAATATTTGGGATCATTTGATGGATGCCGGAAAAAAAACCGCTCTCAAACGGACCCTTCTAGTATACGCAAACACCTCCGTCCAACATGGTCTATTTTTGTATATGCATGAAATGATCTCAACTTTTTCTAGCAGGCGGGCATGCCCATGATAGGCGTCCATGCCAGATTTGAACGATTTTCGACACAATATGCAAGCTGCGTCATGTCCACCCATTTATCGGCCATTTTCGTTGAGAAACCTCTAGAAAATGTAGAAATTGTCGAAAACTCACACAACTAGGCATGGTGCCTTGAATTGGTTATATAAGCACATGAAAAAGAATTATTTATGAAAAAGAATTTAGAGCATAATGTAAAACATTTGCTTAAAACTGTTATTTTGGTATTCCAAATTAATTTTTTGACTCGATTTCAAAAAGAATTATAAAGTTCAAAAGGGAGAAAAATGAATTAATGAAAAAAGAGAAGAATAAAAAACATAGAAGGAAAAAAACGTTCAGGCCTCGGACAACTAGGCGACGGTATCGCTCCAGTCAGGCGCCTATTGGGAATTTCTAAATCAGTTTGCAATTTTACAAAATTGTTCACATTTTCAAAAAACATACATGTTATTAAAATTCTGCTCAATTTTCATATTTTGTTCGTTTCAAAAAAAATTCAAGAATATAAAAAATTGTCATGCTTTAAAAAGATTAGAAGTTAAAAAAATAGTCCCTTCATCAATTTTTTTCACAAACTAAAAAACTATGTATTTGGAAAAATGTTCCCGCATCCAAAAAGGTTCACACATGCAGAAAATGTTTGCCTTTTCCAAAAAAAATTCGAAGTTTAAAAAAATGTTTGTGTTCTTAAAAATCATGTTTTTGAAACCTGTTCGTGTTTTTATAATTTTAGTTTTTATAATTTATTTGTATTTTTATAAACAGTTCACATTTTTAAAAGAAATGCAAGGAATCTCCAAAATTCTACAAATTTATAAAAATTGTTCAATGAATAATCATGTTAAATTGAACGTTGGCTTCTAATTGCTTGCGTTTTCTTCCAAGTATAATCTCACGTTGCCACCCCCGCACCTACATGCTGATGCATGCCCCCGAGCTCAGCTTTGTGCTGGCCGTCACCTACTGTTGCCAATAGACATTCCTTGGTGGGACCTAAGATAGCTTTGTTTCCAACGAATTATCTTGAATCAATGCGAGCATCAAGGCATGGGCGAATGGTGGAATCCGCACGGTGGGTTAGGGTTCCGGCTAGTGTAGGACCAAAGGAGAAATCATTAACAACATTAGATCCATTACAACCATAACCATACTCTAATACTCATGCATGGTGGGTGGGTGAGCAATAATACGATCGGCTTTACACTGAGCAGCTAGCTAGAGCAGGGACTATAGGTTGATAGTACTAGAATGAATCTGCCTTTTAGCTTTATCACCAAAAGATGTGTGTACAGTAGAGAATATGCATGCGGGTAGAAACATGCAAGACAGCGGAAGATACAATATCCACGCGAGCTAGTGGAGAGAACCTATGTAGGACGTGGACTTGAAGTTGTAATTGATGTGGATAGGAGCGAGTTGTGTTGGAGTTGGGACACGTTGTATCCTAGGCCTCTTATATAACAAGGATACCACATGTTGTACTCCATGATGACTTACCAATAGGTATGCAGGGGAGCCGGCGGATTGTGCCAGATCTCGGGCCGTCGGCGTGGCGGTAT
>NC_041391.1:11748423-11776687 GCF_002162155.2 Triticum dicoccoides | reverse complement strand
AGCACCTGTAGTCACGGCTCCATGGATGTAGACATATCGGTGAACCTTGTCAATAAATTTCGTGTCTCGAAGTGTTGTCTATGATTTTGCTAGTGTTTTATTCTAATTGTGATGACGTTAGATTATTCCGTATAGGAAAAGGTAAGCAATTAAAAGGCCAAAGTTCCCCTGATACCTACTTATTGTTTTAGGATACATAGGCCGATGCATCTAAGAAATTGCGAGTGAGCTAAGATGTTAACTCGACTGGCCATCAAAGTGCATGTCGATCTCCACACACTTAGTGAGGAGATGCTAGACGGGATTAGATCAGAGATACACTTCAATCACGGTATCACAATACACAATCACAGCTAAACAAGGAGGGTGATGAAGCCACAACTCTACCATGCAGTTGGCAACTGCATGGTACTCAGCCTCAGTGCTGGATCATGACACAGCGTGCTGTCGCTTGGAAGACCAAGAGACCAAATTAGAACTGAGAAATACACAGAAACCCAAGGTAGAATGACCTTCCAGAGATATATTTGATAGTAGAGATTGCTTCCATTTAATCTCTAGGAGGCATCTTGCCTTTCAAGTCTTGTACTCAATATATACTCCCCCATCGAGGCTCAGTAATACATTCATCATATTGTGCCAATCACTCTCTATTCTCTTCTACATGGTATCAGAGCCAAGAGGTCTTGAGTTCAAGACTGGGTGGTGCAATTAAACTACAGCCTGAGGAAGACAGGCGTGAAGGGGGGGGGGGTGTTGCCAGCAGATGTGCATGTCCATGGCAGACATCCATGCAGGTTTGAATGATTTCCGACACCGTATGCAAGTTGCATCACGTCCGCCCATTTGTCAACCTTTATTCACCAAGAAAACTCCAGAAAATTCAAGAATTGTGAAAAGCTCAGACAACTTGGCACAGTGCCTTGAATTGGTCATATAAGCTCATGGAAAAAATGTTTCATTTGACAATGCCGAAAAAGTGCTCTCATACGAACCTGCTGGCCTACTCGGACACCCTATGTTGAACATGGTATATTTTTGGACACAAATAAAGTGACCTCATTTTTTTCCAAAATATGGGCATGCCCATGGTATGCATCCCTGCCAGGTTTGAAGGATTTCTGACACAGTATGCAAGATGCGTCACATCTTGCCATTTATCGGCCATTTTTCACCAAGAAAACACCAGAAAATACAAAAAAAATGGCAAAAACCAAAAAACTTCGCATGGTGCCTCAAATTGGTAATAGAAGGACATGAAATTGTTTTGGAGCCATTTCAAGGATGTCCAGAAATAATGTGCACTCAAACAAAGCAGTTTGGCTTCCCATACACCCTCCGCTAAACATGGTCTAGTTTTGGACATTCTTAAAATGGCCCCAAGTTTTTCTAATTGGTGGGCATGCCTATGATAGATATTGATGCCATATTTGAACTATTTTCGACACCTTATGCAAGTTGTGTTACGTCCGGTCATTTATTCTCCATTTTTCACCGAGAAAACTCCAGAAAATACAAAATTGTCGAAAACTCAAACAACTTGGCATGGTGCTTCGAATTGGTCATATAAGCTCAAGGAAAATTTGGGATCATTTGATTGATGCCGGAAAAAAACCCCGCTCTCAAACGGACCCTTCTAGTATACGCAAACACCTCCGTCCAACATGGTCTATTTTTGTATATGCATGAAATGATCTCAACTTTTGCTAGCAGACGGGCATGCCCATGATAGGCATCCATGCCAGGTTTGAACGATTTTCGACACAATATGCAAGCTGCGTCATGTCCACCCATTTATCGGCCATTTTCGTCGAGAAAACTCTAGAAAATGTAGAAATTGTCGAAAACTCACACAACTAGGCATGGTGCCTTGAATTGGTTATATAAGCACATGAAAAAATTTATTTATAAAAAAGAATTTAGAACCATAATTTAAAACATTTGCTTAAAGGCGAAGTATCGGGTGAAAACGCTGATTCGATTAAAATCTGGAAACTTGCGACCTGATCCGTTGGATCTTTAACTGATGGTACAGATGAGAGGTGGGTTTGCTAACCAGCCACTTATGACTATTTTCATATAACCCCCTGTCTCTTACTCGCGGGGTAGGAATCCTTCCCACGATTTCGCCCCAAACCGAATCTCGCCTCCTCTAACCGCGAGGACCATGGCGCTGCTGCCGTCCCCCGCCGCCACGGTCGACGACAGGACCTCCCCTACCGCGAGGACCTACGTCGGAGCCGAGCCGTCCCCCACCGCGACGATAGACGGCGGAGCTGTCCCCCGCCGCGATGACCTATGGCGCAGCCGTCCCTCGCGGCGCTGCCGCCGGGTGGATGCTATGGAGGTGTAGGCGTACACATTGCCGAAGGATTTCCACCGGTGGCGGAATGGGCTGTTGCTCCTTCGAAGCTTGATTCTACTGTGCCCCCTTCCAACAAAATTTAGTAGATTTGTTATGCGAGCTTGTCATGCAGAGACGAAATTTCTGGATGCAATTTTGAACTTGTGAGGTGTTGTCACTAAACGTGAAAGCATTCTTCATTCTCTTTATTTAGACTGAACGGTGCTCCAATGATGTTATCTAAGAATTTGTGCAAGACAAAATTTTCTGAATACAAGCAAGTGTATGTTGGGATGAAAGCTTACACATAATTCAGTGCAAGGGTGTATGTTGGATGAAAGTTTACACATAATGCAGTGCAAGTGTATTACTGAACATTGTAGTTCTTTGGAATATTTATGTCTGAATATTTTAGATGGCCTTGTATCTCTGAATATCTGTGAAAGAATGTTGTTTCTCATGGCAAACTGTTCCTTTTTACTAGCTACAACTAGATGGGGTAATAAGCAACAAGAGGTTAACTGGTTAATTCCAATTCCTGTTGGTTGTAGCAGATGGCTTAGTCAACTCTGAATTTAGCAAGACTGAGGATGTTAACCACCAGTACATACATGGCTTGTCACTTCTAGCTGTCTGAATGTTATCTCGTGAATTTCAGTTTTCTCTGAATACTTCGCCATACATACTTGGCATCAGTGGAAGTACAAATACAGAGATAACATCAGCACATGGAATTCAGCACACCAGTACTTTGAATCCTTTTGTGTTATCCATGTCACAGTAAAGGTTTCTTGTACATCAACATTCATTCAAGTTCTTTTTTAGATCAACACTGATTAACATGCTGCAAAAGAACTAGGATTTATCTGTACATCTACATTCATTCTGTTAGAGCAAAACATCAGCCATTTCTTTGACAAACACCAACAAAACATTCACGTGGAGCAGTTTTGAAGGGCAAGCAAGCTGCCGGGTCACTGTCGCATGGATGCAGCACCGCGGCCGCTCGGTCTCCCTCGTGTGGGGGCAGCGCCGGGTCGCCGTCGCATGGATGAAGCGCCACGGCTGCTTGGTCTCCCTCGCATATCGGTGCAGTGCGGGTCACGGAGGTCGCCGCTGCGCACCATGGCCGTGGGTCGCTTGGGGAGAGCGCCTCCCGCCAGCGCGTGTGGTCAGTGCCGAGATGCGGTCGCGTCGGTGCGCTCCCGCGGCCTTTGAGCCGCCGTCGTGAGCGGCGCCGCAGTCAGTCGGCGTTGAATCGCCGCCGCCTCCAAGTCGACCTCGCGGCTGGAGAAAAGGTAGGATTATTGTTAGCAGGGTGTTATCGCGAAAACTGTGGTTAAGTGGCTGGTTGGATTCCCACCTCTGATCTGGACCATATATTTGCAATCCGATGGCCCACGAGGATAGTTTTCAAATTTTCACTGAATGGGCATTTTCACTGGATACTTCCCCTTGCTTAAAACTGTTATTTTCGTATTCCTAATTAATTTTTTGACTAGATTACAAAAAGAATTATCAAGTTCAAAAGGGAGAAAAATGAATTAATGAAAAAAGAGATGTATAAAAAACATAGAAGGAAAAAACGTTCAGGCCTCGGACAAATAGGCGACGGTATCGCTCCTGTCAGGCGCTTATTGGGAATTTCTAAATCAGTTTGCAATTTTATAAAATTGTTCATGTTTTTAAAAAATATAGATGTTATTAAAATTCTGCTCAATTTTCATATTTTGTTCGTTTCAAAAAAAATTCAAACATATAAAAAATGGTCATGCTTTAAAAAGATTAGAAGTTAAAAAAATAATCCCGTTGTCAATTTTTTCACAAACTAAAAAACTATGTATTTGAGAAAATGTTCCCGCATCCAAAAAGGTTCACACATCCAGAAAATGTTTGCTTTTTCCAAATTTTGGTCGAATTTTAAAAAAATGTTTGTGTTCTTAAAAATCATGTTTTTGAAACCTGTTCGCAAAAACATTCAAGTTGTATTAATTTTTGTAATTTATTTGTATTTTTATAAACAGTTGGCATTTTTAAAAGAAATGCAAGGAATCCCGAAAATTCTACAAAATTTTATAAATTGTTCAAAGAATAATCATGTTAAATTGAACGTTGGCTTGTAATTGCGTGCCTTTTCTTTAAGGAATAATCTCACGTTGCTACCCCTGGCACGTGCATGCTGATGCATGCCCCCGAGCTCAGCTTTGTGCTGGCCGTCACCTACTGTTGCCAATAGACATGCCTTGGTGGGCCCAACGAATTATCTTGAATCAATGCGAGCATCAAGGCATGGGCGAATGGTGGAATCTGCATGGTGGGTTAGGGATCCGGCTAGTGTAGGACCAAAAGAGAAATCATTAACAACATGAGATCCATTACAACCATAACCATACTCTAATACTCATGCATGGTGGGTGGTTGAGCAATAATACGATCGGCTTTACAATGAGCAGCCAGCTAGATTACGGACTAGGTTGATAGTACTATAGAATGAATCTGCCTTTTAGCTTTATCACCAAAAGATGTGTGTACAGTAGAGAATATGCATGCGGGCTGAAACATGCAAGACAGCGGAAGATACAATATCCACGCGAGCTAGTGGTGAGAACCTATGCGCTCATTGTTTACTTCCTCATCAAATACTACTACTCCGTACCAGCTCGAAGGCACCGAGGTCAGCTTTGTGCACCTACTGTTAGTTTTAAAACTGCTTCATTTTCTTTTCATGGTGGAAAGGTCAAAAGCCCATGTCCCGCTACCATTGAATATGGCGCTTTCTTCTCACTGCTTTTGACGTTGCATCCTCAAGCGGCTTGATGGGCCCCGTTGCAAAGCTTGATGTCAGTTAGGCTAAGAGAATAACTTCGTTCGAAAAAGTAAAATAAAAATTTGTGATTGGCTGTGCGCTTTTCTAACCCACTGGCCGGCCATGTTTTAGACCTTACCACGTTTTTTCGATAAATTTAGACCTGTCCACATAGGATAAGAGAACATCTTCTTCCATTGCCCAGACGGATTCACAAGCTAGCCACATCTCATAATGGAAGATTAATTGCATTTTATTTAATATACATGGATGTCCATCGATTGGAATTTATTTTTTAGATCAACAAGGAAAACTCCCCAGCTCCATTTTATTAGAAGCCCGAAGCGACAACATCCCAAAACAGGGTTCAGAACAACGGAGGAACAAAAACTAGTCTAGGAAAAATACAAAATGACTAAAACTAACCGTACATTCTTCCTCATCACATTACATGGCATCTACCCACTGAGAGCAATTCCTGGGATAGCTGTCCATCAGGCTATCAACTGCGGAGTTGGGGGCGTCGAGAAAGTAGCTTCCAGGATGGAAGTAGGGCTCATCAGCATCCTGTCATCAGGCCTTTGCGCTGGTGTCCTCACACCATCATCAGCTATCTTCATCCCCCCACTTCAGGCGTGCAACACTTCTCAGCAAGGTCTGTATGTGTACATAGAATTGATCTATCTGCTCCATCATGTGCTCCTTGTAGATCAGACGCCAGTTTCCGAGAGTTCTTAAAATGAGCAACCAGGCCCGATTTAGAGAGATCTAAACTACTCCATTAAACACTACGCCATTTCTAAGCTTCCAGAAAGACCAGAGCACAGCGGCTACAATAGTATTCAGAGAGTCAAGCTTCTTCCCAGCTACCCAGGAAGAGGTAATTGATTCTACCGAGAGACCAATTGGCATAGAGAAAAAGGAGCTGAATTCTTTCCAAAGATGCAGGGCCACTGGAGAATCGAAAAACAAGTGTTGCACACTCTCAGGTTCAGCATAGAAGACACAACCAGTAGCTTCGTTCATATTTCTCTTAATAAGGTTGTATCTAGTCATAATTTTATTATATGACACTAGGCAGAGAAATACATGGATCCTTGGTGGAACTACCAATTTCGAGACAACGGGAATAAAAACAGGAGAGACACCCCTATAATTAATCACAGCATAAAGTGAACTAGTAGAACTAGTCATCAACCCGCGCTACTGCACATGCTAGTATTTTTTTACATAATTATAATATTGTACATAAAAAAATTAACGTCTACCAATTTTTGCAATTTCAAATACTTATGAAGATGTGATTTTTTTTAACATTATTATACATATCTAATCTACGATTTTTCTGTCTACCGGGTACTATTGGCATGGACACTCCATGGTTCTGTATCCATGCATGTGCTAGGGGTTCCACTAAAACATGGTGCAACAACCACTCTATGACGATAGTTTATGTCGAGCACTCTTCATCCAGTCGATGGTACACACATCGATATCTAACTCATCGACGCCCTTACCAGCCAAGTGCTGATCAGTTCAACATGCCGGTGAGCTCCGCTCCTGGATAGGGGTTGCGACCCAGTTCAAGCTTGTCCTTGTACTTTTAATCTGTATGGGATGTCGCTGAACTTCTTGAGGTTTGTTTTTATACTCGTGGAAGTATTCTAGATGCCATCCTTATATTTTAAATTTTCCACACTAAATTTGAAAGTTATCTCGAAGTATTCACCTTGCGAACCAATTCGCACAACAGCCCAAATGGCGGGATTATGACTAAGAATATGGATTTTCATCTTATGCTTCCAACTAGCAAAATTTGTACCATCAAAGTAAGGACTTCTACGGTGGTAATTTCCCTCGCTAGACGCCAAACTCTCCTAGGTTGTGAAACCAAGGCTATGATCACCAAAGCTATGGAAATCAAGATAAATGGAGAACAAAGCTTTGATACCACTTGTAGGATCGAAAGTAGGTCTAAATGGGAGTGATTAGACTACTTGACCAAATAAAAATCTTGTCTTTTCCCAATTTTAAGTGTTGGCGAATTTTAGCAACTAGAACAAGTCAAGCAACCAACCTACACATGCAATTCTAAGAGTGTAGCAGCGGAAAGTAAAACATTGCATATGAAGGTAAAGGCAAGGGTTTGGAGAGTGCAAACACAATGGAGACACGGAGATTTTTGGTGTGGTTCCGATAGGTGGTGCTATCGTACATCCACGTTGATGGAGACTTCAACCCACGAAGGGTAAAGGTTGCGCGAGTCCACGGAGGGCTCCACCCACGAAGGGTCTAGGAAAAAGCAACCTTGTCTATCCCACCATGGTCATCGCCCACGAAGGACTTGCCTCACTCGGGTAGATCTTCACGAAGTAGGTGATCTACTTGCCCTTACAAACTCCTTGGTTCAACTCCACAATCTTGTCGGAGGCTCCCGAGTGACACCTAACCAATCTAGAAGACACCACTCTCCAAAAGGTAATAGATGGTGTGATGATGATGAACTCCTTGCTCTGTGCTCCAAATGATAGTCTCTCCAACAGTCAACTCTCTCTCTCTCTCTCAGATTTGGCTATGGTGGAAAGATTATTTGAGTGGAAAGCAACTTGGGGAAGGCTAGAGATCAAGATTCTTGTGGTTGGATTGGAATGTCTTGGTCTCAACACATGAGTAGGTGATTCTTTCTCAGAAAATGAGTAGTGAAAGTGTAGGCACGTTCTGATGGCTCTCTCCCAGATGGAGAAGGGGGTGGAGGGGTATATATACCCTCCACAACTCGGTCAGACCGAATAGAAGAACTCAAAGTACTTTATTTAAACGCTCAGAGAGCCATACATATCATACACACAAGTACGGGTCACACGACCCACATTCGAGTCATACAAGCATACAAGCCAATAGCGGAAGTAACTTGTCTGAGTACAGACAACTAGTAAAATAAAAGAGGCTTGGGTAAGCCTGACTATACTACATGGTCCTTCATGAGCCCAGGATCATATGATTTAGTTGATTTAGTAGGCTTTTTGATTTAGTTGATTTAGAACATTTTGATTTTGTTGATTTAGTAGGCAGGTTGATCTAGTAGGCTAGTTGATTTAGTTGATTTAGAACATTTTGTTTTTGTTGATTTAGTAGGCAGGTTGATCTAGTAGGCTAGTTGAATTAGTTGATTTAGAATATTTTGATTTTGTTGATTTAGTAGGCAAGTTGATCTAGTAGGCTAGTTGATTTAGTTGATTTATAGTACATTATGATTTAGTTGATTTAGTATGCTAGTTGATAGCTCTGAAGATAGCTCTGAAGATTTGGCACTCTGCATATTGCTTTAGGAAAATGGCGCCACCACCACCACCACCACCATGTCGATTGTGCAAGTCAAGGTGCGCCAGCAGCCTTGCAACTGGCAAGCTGTTCAGCATCTACTTCCAGCCGAGTTTTCGTCATGCGGCGGTAATAAATTATATAAAATAACAACTATTTTATTTTTAGTGTTGGCATTACTGCATTGTGTCATTTTGCTTTTTTTACACAGATCGTCCCATGCAATGTGAGGTTGAAATTCAACAAGCTGACAGGAGACACTATGACATTTGAGGCTCCCGGGGGGGATGGATGGGCCAGTTTCCTCGCCCCCATGCGTCTTACTGGTGGTGAGTTGATCAGCTTCTCCTTCAGAGCAGAAAGACCCAAGCTGGCTGTCATTTATATCAACCTGGTGGAAGATGATGAAGATGACAAAGATGATGAAGATGATGAAGATAATGAGGACCCACTCGATAAAGATGATGAGGACCCACTTCATGAAGCCATCATAGCTCAAAGAATGAAGCTGAGCGAGGAGGAGGTGTGCAACCTATGTGACATAATTCCGCCACGTGCTGACTTTGTCGGGGTGCCATTCGTGACCTGCCTGACAAGTACCATGGTCTATCGACATGATATGGTATGTTATACTTACAAATGCAAATTATCCGATGATATGCTGAGTGTAGAGTCCAATGATATGGTATGTTGTGTGGAATCTAGTCGATGATATGCTTTAGTGTAGAGTTCGATCACATGCTTATTAATGTAGAATCTAAAGAACTATTAATAGTGTAGATAATCCATATATACTTATTTGCAAGAGTATGTGCTAGGCTATTTATTAATTGATATGTTTTTCTTATTCAGAAATTGGCAAAGCGCCTATCTGTGAGTTATGGTATCGAGCCTAATGAAGAAGGCTCAGCTGGACTACGCCTTACCGCAAGGGGCTCCGTCACAACTTGTACTTACCGCGTGGACAGGAGGGTCACACACACTTAAACTTGGTTGGGTGGAAGAAATTCCTCGATGGCAAGAATCTTCGTTTGGACAGGCCATCCTAATTACTATCAGAAACACCAACCGCCCAGGCTTGAAGGATGATCATCGTCTTCGATATCATCTAAAACTACATATGTGTGTGTGGCTATATCATCTAGAACTACATATGATGATTGTCATCGATATCATCTAGAACTATATATGATGATCGTCGTCGATATCATCTAGAACTACATATGATGATCGTCGTCGATATGACCTTGTACTGCTTGAGTATGCATGTTGACTATACATGAAATTGTTATCTAGTACTCCCTTCGTTCCAAATTACTCATCGTGGTTTGAACTAAAATCACGACAGAGTAATTTGGAACGGAGGGAGTACTAGCACATGGTAGTACCTAGTATCTGGAAATTGCATTTTATTGAAACCAAAACGAAACGGGGCGAAACAGGGTATGAAGCGGGGAAAACGATGAAAGATATAGCAGTAGCGAGGGGCTAGGAAAGCGCTACAGCTAACTAATAGTAGCGCGTTCACGAAAAGCACTGCTTATATACTCAACATTAGTAGTGCGGGTGCTGACCGCGCTACTACTAACAGTTAGCTGTAGCTCCGTAGTAATAGCGCGGCTGCCCGCGCTGCTGATAGCCCCAAAACCCGCGCTACTACTAGGGTTTTCCCTAGTAGTGACAAGAGATGTGAAAACGCCAGTCGCGCGCCAACCGCCCAACTGCCTTCTATTCGCTTCCGTGCGACCGCCGCCCAGATGCCCAACGCCGCCACCGGCGGATTTCGCCCAAAATTTGCAACGCCGTAAGCTAATTTCACCCAAAATCGACACCGCTGTCGGCCGATTACGCCCAAAATGAACACCGGCGTCGGTCAATTTTGCCCAAACTCAACTCCGCCGCTGCTCGCCCCACCACGACTTTGCCCGCCTGTCCCTCGCTGCCTACCTCGCCGGAGTAGGGACGGCTATCCGCCACAGCCGTTGATTCAATTTTGGCCGCCGCTTCGAATCAAACCTGCACCGGAGGTCTGGCTGCCGTAATGGCTTCCACGTCGTGGTCGTTGACGGGCTGTGCTTGTTCCTAGCCTCGACCGACCACTGGTGGTAGAGGACGCACGCCACGCCTTCCACCTCCACCGTTCTTCCCGCCGCGTGAAGCCGGCCGGCCGCAAACGCCGAGCTCCCGCCGCCCCTCCGAAACTCTTTCGTCGCCCTTATACCAGTCTTCCTCTTTTCTCCGCGTCGAATCGTCGCTCCTCTGTCGCTGCTCCGCCGCCCGGATTGGAGCCACCGCCGTCCCGATTCACCATCCACGCCGCCGCTCCTCCGCTGCGCCCACTCACAGTCGTATCTCCGAATCACACTTCGCCGCCGCCGTCCACACGCTAGTTTTTACATCTTCATTTTGCATCATCTTTTGAAGTTGCTCGTTTTTGAAGATGTCAATTTTTAAATCTCCAAATTTGCATTCAACTCCGCCGGGCGGCGTAGAAGTCTACACACACGTATCAATGAACAGTAGTACAACTCGGCGATAACTCACACACACGAGACACAAGGGCTTTATTTAGCTGAGGTTGTCTATTCATTGGCTGGGCCATAATGCTTAGTACTACTAAATTTTATTTTTCATATTTCAAAGGGGGGCCTCCGCCAGTGTATATATGGGAGAGCGAGCAAGCTACCTCTTACGCCAGAGACTCTCCAGCATCATAGCGCGCGCCTGACACCAGCTAGCTAGCGAGCTAGCAAAAAAAATCATGGCGCCTGACAGCAGGAGCATCATATTTGAGCTGCGCAAGTACGTCATGTTCATGGCCTTTCTGACAGCGACCGTGACCTACGTCGCTGGGCTCAACCCTCCGGGCGGCGTCTGGCTGCGCAACGAAGACGGCCACATCACCGGCAACCAGATCCTTGTCGTGACGGACCACCAACGCTACAACGCCTTCTACTACAGCAACGGCATCGCATTCATGGCTTCCGTCGTGGTCATCCTCCTCCTCCTCCTCCTGGAGGGGAAGATGAAAAAGCTGCGCCTACTCGTGGCGCTCAGGTGTGTCATGGTGCTGGACCTCTTTGCACTCCTGGTGGCCTACACCGCGGGCCAGCCGGGGGACGGCCACCACTGTGGTCGCCTCCATGCTGGCCTCCCAAGTCTTCGTCTATGTCACTGGTCACGCCGCGCCACATCTGCTCGGGACAACTACACCCGACAATGGCGATGGCCACGCTGCGCCACATCTGCTCGTGGCAACTACACCCGACAACGGCGATGGCCACGCGGCCCCACATCTGCTCGGGACAACTGCACCCGACAACGGCGATGGCCACGCTGCGCCACATCTGCTCGGGACAACTACAACGGACAACGGCGAGCTCCCCGTGGTTGCAAATTCCAGTCTGGAGCGGCGGCGCAAGATCATGATACTCTTCTGCATCTTCGCGGCAACGGTGACCTACACGGCAGGGTTGAACCCCCCAGGTGGTTTCTGGCCCGACGCCCGAGAAGCAGGCCGCCGGCCCGGCAGCCCGGTCCTGCACTCGCGGCGCTTCATGGCCTTCTTCGTCGGTAACACCGTTGCGTTTATCGCCTCCCTCATGGGCATGATGATGCTCCTAACCATCAACAGAAGCCACTTAAGCCAGGACACCGTCGACGTTCATATTCAGCGCTGGTGGTACCTCCTCTACGGGGACATCCTGGCGACGCTGCTTGGCCTCTCGGTGGCCTACGCGTTTGGGAGCTGCAGGAAGACTCATTCCACCTTCTATGTTTTCTGTCTGGTTGTCCCTGTTCTGCTCTACACGACCATCCAATTCCTGGTCCAGATATACTGTTGGAAGAAACTCGGGGACCTTGCCAACACAATAGGAAGGTACGTAGCGTAGACCACCGCCGTGCAGGTGTCAAGAACTCAAGATCGAGACCCTTGAAATAATTCATCATTGACACTAACGTACATTCTCTCTCTCTCACACACACACTGCAGTCCCTGTGCTCGATACTGGATCAAGCTAAGCTCGGGGTTCAACTGGTTCTGGAGAAAACTAAGCTCATGCTGGACCGATCCACCCCAGCAAAACGCGCGGTATGATCCCACCATGTGTTGTAATAATAGTATTAAGCAATAAGTTTTGCTAAGTCTCAATCGACATAGACTTCGTTATGCCTCAGTCGATGTTATATTCCCTTGATCTTGCATTGAGATTCATACAAAAATTTATTTTCAGTCTCTCTTTTTCTTCCCATATAATATATCAATTGACTGAGACTTGGTTAAGTCTCAGTCGACTGAGACCTAGACTTAAGCAATTTCCACATGAGTTTAATTAACAAAAACAACATCGCTAGCAGACCCCCCTGTTTTACAAGATTTTTTTGTATAGCATTATTAGCAGGATCTAGAATAAGATATTAATTTTACATTCGCGCTTAAAAAAATCGCAATGAATTAAGCAGGAGAGAAGATAAAATTGGGATACCCCACACTATGGTGCTGCTTCTTGCTACTCTGGCCGTGACCATCACGTACCAAGCAGGGATGAACCCACCAGGCGGCTTCTGGCCGGACCACCGCGACGGTCACAAGGGCGGTGACCCGATACTGGCAACAACGCACGTGGGACGCTACAGGGCCTTCTTCTACTGCAACACCGCCGCCCTCGTCGCCTCCATAGTCGTCATCTTCATGGTCCTGACCAGGCATGTGAAGAGCGCGGTCCACAAGCACCACGCGCTGGAGGCCGCCATGTTACTCGACCTGCTCAGCCTCACCACCGCCTACGCGGTTGGGTGCGGCCGGGACCTGAACACCTCCCTCCGCTTAATCGCCCTTGCCGGGGCCATGCTCGCCTACGTCGTCATCCACATCATCTTCTTCACGCTCGAGACTACGAGGAGCGAGGAGACGCCTGTGATGAAGAAGAAGCGCAAGCTGCTGCTGCTGTTCGCCATCTTGGTCGTCACCATCACCTACCAAGCTGGACTTACCCCGCCGGGGGGCTTCTGGCTCCAAGGCGACTCCGTGGGCTACCCGGTCATCTCCAGCAACTATCCTCTCCGTTACACAACCTTCTTCTACTGCAACGCGGCGAGCTTCATGTCCTCGATAGTCATCATCATCCTGCTGGTGAACCCGCATATGTGCGAGCTGGTCATCAAGTGCCACGTCCTGTACCTGTGCGCGGTGTCGGGCTTGCTGGGACTCATCAGCGCGTATGCCGCCGGCAGCTCTCGGCACATGCGGACGTCCATCTTGGTGGTCGCGCTGGCTGGCGCAGTGGTTGTCTTCATCGCCCTGCTGCTCTTAACACTCATGTTGACCACAACTGCGCCCGCTGCTCCTACAACAATTGCGGTGGTGGTCCAGCCTGCCCCAGCTCCTGCTGATCGCGAAACAATACCACCTACCCCCGATGCTCCTGCAACAATGGTTGTGGTGGTCCAGCCTGCCCCCGCTGCTGCTCATCCTCAAACACTCGATCCTAAAGGAGAGTATACTAGGCGCAAATGCCTCATGCTGGTGAGCATCCTGGTGGCGAGCGTCACCTACCAGGCCGGCCTCAACCCCCCCGGTGGCGTGTGGCCGGAGAGCATCGACGGGCACGCCGCCGGCGGCCCGGTGCTACAAGACAGCAACGAGCGCCGGTACCATTTCTTCTTCTACAGCAACTCCGTCTCCTTCCAAGCAGCCATCCTCGTCATCTTCCTGCTACAGCTGGACGGCAAGCTCTCTGCCCGGCCTGAGGGTGAGGGGTCCGAGGGCCTGCTCCGAGTGGCGCAGTCCTCCATCCTGCTGGCCCTGCTCGGCCTCCTCTTCGCCTACGCCTCCGGCAGCAGCCGGGAGTGGGATACGTTCGGGTATATGCTCGCGCTCGCCATCGTCGTGCTGCTCTACATCGCCATCCATGTGCTCCTATCAAGCCGTCATAACCCCATTTCTGCGCCCAGAATCCCCTCTCCATTAGTAGAGGAGGTACCCCCTCTCCACTGATGGGCATAGAACATAATTTGGTTCCAATAAATCAAGAGTGATTACAGAATTTCGTATATTGTGATTCATATATAAGTCTCAATCTTTCTAGATTTCCATCTTAGTGAACTACTGTAATTCCAAAAGTTTTCTATGTCTGTAATGTATGAAGCCAGCCAATGAAATATTTTCTAAGTCTATGTTCAAATGGCTGTCCTACGGTATTTTCTTGTTGGGAGAAAATCATATAACATCATGTGACAAAAATAATGTCGACATCAATTTCTGAAGCTAGTTGATAAATCCATACATGCACGAATTATCACATGTATTATCTAGAACTATGTCAACAATATTTTGGGTGGCTTTGGCCCGTGGTCTTGTGGTTTTCCATGTTGTGTAAATGTATCGTTGTTGCTACTCCAGCATAGAGTGGTTCTTTGGACGCATACATTATCTTGGGTGTTGTTTTGAGCTACTTTTCATATATGTGTGATGCATATGTTTTCTTCCGTAATGAGCAGCGATCTTTCAGTTAGTAGACAAGTGGCACTCGATTTATTCTTTGTTGCATTGAGTTTTTAGATCACTATAAGTTTGTGTCTGTGTGTCAATTTCTTAACATTAGGGCATCACAAAAATGCCTTTGTGCCTATGCACATGTATTCGTTATATTGTTGTTATAATATCGCTTACTATTGTTATTTCTTATAGAAACATCCTTTGTAGAGATAGAGCACTGGAGTACGGGAAACTCTCACGGCGCTAAGATATTTTGTTGAGACGCCTGTCGGTGTCAAAACCGGCGGATCTCGGGTAGGGGGTCCCGAACTGTGCGTCTAAGGCTAATGGTAACAGGAGGCGGGGGACACAATGTTTATCCAGGTTCGATCCCTCTCGATGGAGGTAATACCCTACTTCCTGCTTGATTGATCTTGATGATATGAGTATTACAAGAGTTGATCAACCACGAGATCGTAGAGGCTAAACCCAAGAAGCTAGCCTATGATTATCATTGTTGTTCTTGTCCTACGGACTAAACCCTCCGGTTTATATACACACCGGAGGGGGCTAGGGTTACACAGAGTCGGTTACAGAGAAGGAGATCTAAATATCCGGATTGCCAAGCTTGCCTTCCACGCATAGGAGAGTCCCACCCGGACATGGGACGAAGTCTTCAATCTTGTATCTTCATAGTCCAACAGTCCGGCTGTCCGAGGACCCCCTAATACAGGACTCCCTCAGTAGCCCCTGAACCAGACTTCAATGACGATGAGTCGGGCGCGCAGATTGTCTTCGACATTGCAAGGCGGGTTCCTTCCCCGAATACTCCATAGAAGATCTTGAATATGAGGATCATGTCCGACTCCGCAAAATAATTTCCACATACCATCATAGAGAGCACAATATTCCACAAATCTAATCCGCTGACAACTTTTCATAACGTGGCATCACGCCATGGCCCGGTCATTATTCGAACCGTTTTTGTCAACCAGCTGCTGCACATATTGCGAGGCGGTTTCCTTGGCACGTCTTGTCAAAGCAGAGATGGTGTTCCCTTATCACGGGATCCTCATCAATACGGGTGTGGGTAACCCAACCACGCCATCAATCGTGGCGCTTGGGAAATAAGCGATTTTACCATGCAAGTGGGGAGGCGCACAGTTTCTACCGCCTTTATAAAGAGATAGGGATTACCCTTTTTCACCCACGCCTTCTTCTTCCCTCGCTCATCCATTGTCGCACGCTCGAGCTCCAGCGCCCAAGTTCTCACCTTCTCCATAAAGCCATTCCAAACATGTCCGGAGCGGGAGGCAAGTGGATGGTCTCCTCCGTTACGGAGGAGCACATCATGAAGCTCCGGGAGGCCGGATACCTGGCCGCAAACATCGCGCACCGGCTCCCGGATGCAGGGTAGATCGTCCCTACTCCAGAACCCCACAAGAGGTTGTATTCCTTGCCCACTTCGTCCGTGGACCGGGATTCCCCCTCCACCCACTTATCCGCGGGCTCATGTTCTACTACGGGCTGGATTTCCATGATCTGGCCCCCAATTTCATCCTCAACATCTCGGCGTTTATCGTCGCGTGCGACGCCTTCCTCCGCATCAAGCCCCACTTTGGCCTATGGCTGAAGACCTTCAATGTGAAGCCGAAGGTGGTGGTCGGCCAGCAAGCGGAGTGTGGAGGCGCCATGGTGGGCAAGATGCCCAACGTCACTTAGCTCGAAGGCTCCTATGTGGAGACCGTGAAGGGGTGCCACATCGTCCTAGACCACAAGTTGGCGCCAGAAGTCCTTGTCCAGCTCGGCGTCGTCATCCTCGGCGAGTTCGCACCAAAAGTCATAGTCGTTGTTGGAGGGGCCCTCATCGACGGTGGGCGTTCGGAGATCAATCCATTTTGCATCATGTTTTACCATTGTTATTTATTATGTTTTTATTACCATTACACCATACAATACAATTCTTATGCCTTTTCAATTTTATTTTGCAAGTTTTACATGAAGAGGCAGATTGCCGGCGGCTAGAATTCTGGATCAGAAAGGTGTGAAATAGAGATACTCGTTCTGTGCATCTCCGAATGACCTGAAAATTTACGGAGAATTTTTTTTTGGAATATATAAAAGTTGGAGACGGAATCAACAGAAGGGGAGCCACCAGGCAGCCACAAGCCTGGGGGCACGCCCTACCCCCTGGGCACACCCCCTGAGTTGGGGACCCTGGGCAGGAGTACTTTTGCTCTCCGTAGGAGCGATTTTGCTGGGGATACTTCCCACCAAGATGGAGATATCGAAGCCATCGTCATCACCAATGATCCTCTCATGATGTGAAGACCGATCATCATCAACATCACCAGCATCATCTCATCTCAAACCCTGGTTCATCTCTTGTGTCCAATCTTTGTCCCAAAATCTCAGATTGGTACATGTGGGTTGCTAGTAGTATTGATTACCCCTTATAATTGATGCTAGTTGGTTTACTTGGAGGAACATAATATGTTCAGATCCTTAATGGTATTTAATACTCCTTTGATGTTGATCATGAATACGTTTTTCGAGTAGTCTCTTTTGTTCTCGAGGACATTGGAGAAGTCTTGTCACAAGTAATCATTTGAATTCGGTACTCGTTCGATATTTTGATGTGTATGTTGTATGTCTTCTAGTGGTGTCATGTGAACGTCGACTACATGACACTTCACCATATTTTGGCCTAGAAGAATGCTAGAGTGATGAAAGATTAAACCCATGTTTATGTGCTATTCTTAAAGGGATGATTTGGATCCATATGTCTCATGCTATGGCTAGATTTATCTAAATTCTTCTTTCGTAGTTGCGGATGCTTGCGATAGTGGTTAATCATAAGCGGGAGGTTTATTCAAGTACGAACAACACCCAACCACCGGTCCACCCACATATCAAATTATCAATGTAGCGAATGTGAATCAATTAAACATGATGAAAGGGCTAGATGAAATTCCCATGTGTCCTCCAGAAGGTTTTACCTTATATAAGAGTTAGTTCCGACTTATCCTTTGCCATGAAAAGGATTGGTCCACCTTGTTGCACTTTTGTTTACACTTGTTACTTGTTACTTTTAACAAATTACCTTGCCATCAAACAACTCGTTACTGCTACTTTCAGTGCTTGGAGAAAATATCTTACCGAAAACCGCTTGTCATTTCCTTCTGCTCCTTGTTGGGTTTGACACTCTTACTTATTGAAAGGACTACGGTGGTGGTGGGGGGACTTCCAAGTCTGTTGGATCCTTTTTTGTCTTGAAGGCGAGGTGACGAGGAAGGCGTGAATGGCGGCGTCGAGGGCCTCCGGTTCATCCAGATACTCCTTGCTAGATGGTTGTGTGTCAGCGACCTAGACAGACATCGTAGCAGCGAGGTCTCACTACTGGGAAATTTTTTATACATAGAGGTTTAGTATAAGTATTTGTTTGGGACACGCACTACTGCTAATGTGCAGTAGCGCTGGTTTCGGAGCGCGCTACTGGTACTGGTTAGCAGTAGAGTTGTTTAGCATAGCACACGCTACAGTTACATGTGCCACAGGGCCCAGAACGGAAGCCCACTTAGCTGTCGTGTTACCTGTCAACCCACGCTATAGCTAGTGGGCTAGCAGTAGCATGGCCCCATACCCAGTGCTACTACTATACCAAAAGAAAACCTCGCGCCCCCCTCAACCCCGCGCACCCCTCACTTTGATCGATCCCCTCCGCCCGCCGCCGCCGCGGTTAGGGTTCCGCTCGTGATGCCGCCACCGCGCGCCACCTCCCGCCACCGCAGGTAATGCTCCTCCCCCTCTCGCCGCCCCGGTCTGTCACCGGCTGCCTAACCCACTCCCCCTAGTGCCCCCCAACTCCGCCGCCGCCGCCACTCCCCCTACTGCGCCCAACCTCCGCCATCGCCCCCACTCCGATGACGGGGCCGTGGAGGGGGATGCCCATGACGGGGTCGTGTAGGGGTCTCCGGCTTAGTTATTCTTGAGCCTTGTAGTTCATTGCTACTATTTCTATGCTATCCCTAGCACATTATAAGCAAACTTTGATGTCCAGCTTCGTTGTAACAGGGCATACCATGAGCATAGTGTAGTTCAAGTGCTAGCGTAGTTCGTTAACTACTTCGTAGGAAAGTTCACATGCTAATGGTGAGGTGTAGTTCGTTATTTTTTCTGGTAGATATTGGTTTTGATACAAGTATTTGGTTTGCAAGTGCTAAGTTACCGGAGTCGATGTGTTGTGTATCTTCATGCTCACAGTAGTTGTTTAGGTTGGACTTATCAAATTTTCTTGTGAGGGCTGGGGGTGTGCTTTTGCTGGTGTGAAAATTAGATATATATTTTCTTGTGAGGGTTGGCGGTGTGCTTTTGCTGGTGTGCAAATTAGATAGATGTTTGCTTGCTACAAGCATCACCCAGGTTCAGACACAGACAACAAGGGTCTCTGTCATAATTCAGAGACACCTTTAATTTGTACCTTACTATACTTACTCACTCACTTGGCAACTCTGGAGGGTGCTCTCTAGCTAGCTAGCTTTATGTTATTGTCTTTCTTTCCTGTGAAGTGGACGGTTCATCTTTGCTCATATTGCTTTAGGAAAATGGCATGACCACCACCACCACCATGTCGATTGTGCAAGTCAAGGTGCGCCAGCAGCCTTGCAACTAGCAAGCTGTTCAGCATCTACTTCCAGCCGAGTTTTCGTCATGCGGCAGAAAAAAATTATATAAAACTTGTAACAACTATTTTGTTTTTAGTGTTGGCATTAATGCATTATGTCATTTTCCTTTTTACCACAGATCGTCCCATCCATTGTGATGTTGAAATTCAACAAGCTGATAGGAGATACTGTGACCTTTGAGGCTCCTGGGGGGCCCTACATTATGGAGGTCGAGAAAGGACGCAATATGTCGCAGATTGAAGGAGATGGATGTGTTCGTTTCCTTACCCGCATGGGTGTTACTGGTGGTGAGTTGATAAGCTTCTCCTTCAAAGTACAAAGACCCAAGCTGGCTGTCATTTATATCAACAAGGAGGAAGATCATGAAGATGATGAGTACCCACTTGATGAAGATGATGAGGACCCACTTCATTAAGCCATCTATGCTCAAATAATGAGGCTGAGCGAGGAGGAGGTGTGCAACCTATGCGACATAATTCCGCCACGTGATGAATTTGTCGGGGTGCCGTTCGTGACCCGCCTGACAAGTACCATGGTTGATTGGCGTGATATGGTATGTTATACTAACTGTAGTACTTAGAAATGCAAATTATCCAATGATATGCTTAGTCAATCAAATGATATGCTTAGTGTAGAGTCCAATGATATGCTGTGTGGAATCTAGTTGATGATATGCTTTAGTGTAGAGTCCGATGACATGCTTATTGATGTCTACTACACAACCTTCTTCTTGTAGACGTTGTTGGGCCTGCAAGTGCACAAGTTTGTAGGACAGTAGCAAATTTCCCTCAAGTGGATGACCTAAGGTTTATTAATCCGTAGGAGGCGTAGGATGAAGATGGTCTCTCTCAAACAACCCTGCAACCAAATAGCAAAGAGTCTCTTGTGTCCCCAACACACCCAATACAATGGCAAATTGTATAGGTGCACTAGTTCGGCGAATAGATGGTGATACAAGTGCAATATGGATGGTAGAGAAAGGTTTTTGTAATCTGAAATAATAAAAACAACAAGGTAACTAATAATAAAACTAAGCGTAAATGGTATTGCAATGATAGGAAACAAGGCATAGGGTTCATACTTTCACTAGTGCAAGTTCTCTCAACAATAATAACATAGATAGATCATATAACAATCCCTCAACATGCAACAAAGAGTCACTCCAAAGCCACTAATAGCGGAGAACAAACGTAGAGATTATGGTAGGGTACGAAACCACCTCAAAGTTATTCTTTCGGATCAATCTATTCAAGAGTTCGTACTAGAATAACACCTTAAGACACAAATCAACCAAAACCCTAATGTCACCTAGATACTCCATTGTCACCTCAAGTATCCGTGGGCCTGATTATACGATATGCATCACACAATCTTAGATTCATCCAACCAACACAAAGTACTTCAAAGAGTGCCCCAAAGTTTCTACCGGAGAGTCAAGAAAACGTGTGCCAACCCCTATGCATAGGTTCATGGGTGGAACCCGCAAGTTGGTCACCAAAAACATACATCAAGTGGCACATGATATCCCATTGTCACCACAGATAAACACGGCAAGACATACATCAAGTGTTCTCATCATAAAGACTCAATCCAATAAGATAACTTCAAAGGGGAAACTCAATTCATCACAAGAGAGTAGAGGGGGAGAAACATCATAAGATCCAACTATAATAGCAAAGCTCGCGATACATCAAGATCGTGCCATAGAGAGAACACGAGAGAGAGAGAGATCAAACACATAGCTACTGGTACATACCCTTAGCCCCGAGGGTGAACTACTCCCTCCTCGTCATGGAGAGCGTCGGGATGATGAAGATGGCCACCGGTGATGGGTTCCCCCTCCGGCAGGGTGCCGGAACGGGCTCCCGAGAGGTTTTTGGTGGCTACAGAGGCTTGCGGCGGCAGAACTCCCGATCTATCTTGATATTCGATGTTTTCAGGGTACGTAGGCTTATATAGGCGAAAGAAGTCGGTCGGGAGGTGCTCGAGGGGCCCACGAGACAGGGGGCGCGCCCTAAGGGGTGGGGGGGCGCCCTCCTATCTTGTGGCTACCTCGAGGATCTTCTGACGTGAACTCCAAGTCTCCAGGATCATATTCTTCCAAAAAATCATGCTGGCAAAAGTTTCATTCTGTTTGGACTCCGTTTGATATTCCTTTTCTTCGAAATACTGAAACAGGCAATAAAACAGCAATATGGGCTGGGCCTCTGGTTAATAGGTTAGTCCCAAAAGTAATATAAAAGTGTATAATAAAGCCCATAATCATTCAAGACAAATAATAAAATAGCATGAATGCTTCATAAGTTATAGATACGTTGGAGACGTATCACTTATTAGTGCAGAATCCAAGGAACTACTAATAGTGTAGATAATCCATACTTATTAGTAGAATTCATGCTTAGTAGAAATGTATATTACTGTGTCTTTTGATAGTGTAGAAATCTGTGCTTAGTGGAAATATATTTGCAAGAGTATGTGCGAGGCTACTTATTAATTTGGTATGTTTTTTTTATTCAAAAATTTCCAAAGAGCCTATCTGTGAGTTGTGGTATCGAGCCTAATGAAGAAGGCTCGGCTGGAATACGTCTTACTGCAAGGGGCTCTGTCACCACCTGTACTTATGGAGTGGACATGGACAGTCGCACACACTTAAGCTCGGTTGGGTGGAAGAGCTTCCTCGTTGGCAAGAATCTTCGTGTTGGACAGGCCATCATAATTACTATTAGGAACACCCACCTCCCAGGATTGAGGATGATGATAATCGTCGATATGATCTAGAACTACATACGTGTGTGTTGCTGTATGACTATATATACCTAGTAGAAATGCTATATATGTGTGGCTGTAAGACTACCTAGTACTGCTTATCATATATGCTATATTCATGTGAGGATGCATGTTGACTATATATGAGTACCTATAATGCTTTATAATACTGTATGAGTACTGTATGACAATATGGTATTGTGGTTAAAAATATTGTTATCTGGTATATGTGAAATTGTAGTTTATTGAAACGGGGTAGGAAGCAGGAAAAATGATGAAAGATACAACAGCAGCGTGGGGACAGAAAAGCGCTGCAGCTCCTTAATAGTAGCGCCTTCCAGAACAGTGCTACTGATATAGTCAATAGTAGTAGCGCGGGTCTAGACCGTGCTACTACTAACTGTTAGCTGTAGCGCCGTAGTAGTAGCGTGGCTACCCGCGCTGCTGGTAGCATCAAAACACGCGCTACTACTAGAGTTTTCCCCAGTAGTGTCTTGCTCATCGTCCACATACTCCTTGCCGAACATCTCCTTGACGGCGCCGCAGCTAGAGCCCTCCCCAAGTTGTTCTGAGTGCGTAGTTTAGAGTCCTAGCCAAAGTTGTCGCGGGGGAGGCTCCGACCTCCTCCTTGCTGGTGCCACGTGTCGTGGTTCTAAGCCTGACAGTAGAGTGGGGGGTAGGTATGGAGAGGCAAGGTCCTAGCTATGGAGAGGTTGTAAACACGAGGGATGTACGAGTTCAGGCCCTTCTCGGAAGAAGTAATAGCCCTACGTCTCGGAGCCCGGAGGCGGTCGAGTGGATTATGAGTATATGAGTTACAAGGTGCCGAACCCCTCTACTGGTAACGCCCCACATAAAGTGTCTTTACTATCATAAAGTCTACTTAATTACAGGCCGTTGCAGTGCAGAGTGCCTCTTGACCTTCTGGTGGCCGAGTGAGTCTTCATGGTCGAGTCCTTCAAGTCAGTCGAGTGAGTCCCTCGTTGGTCGACTGGAAGGCGACCTCTTCTAAGGGTGTCCTTGGGCAAGGTACTTAGATCAGGTCTATGACCCTACCCTAGGTACATGACCCCATCATTAGCCCCCGAATGGATTGAGGCTTCGAGTGAGGAAGGAGTTGATGTTGTTTCCGATTAACCTTTGCACACTGGTCGTGCGTTGTTCTGGACCAAAGAATCTCTTCGTCGATAGTGAGCAACTCGTCTTCAGTCGACTCGATCCATTCTCTTCTTTCGTCGAGTGATCTTTCGGGCTTCGACGATCTCCGAGCGACGGATCGCGGGAAACCCCGCGTCTGACAGACCGATCTGCCGTTCGCGGATTCCGCGGGATGCGAAATTTGGGGACGCGCGCGAAGCGGAGCGGACCGCGGCGTTCGGATGGGACGGGACATAGACGCCTCGATCTCCGCGCCGCTTTCTTCGCCACGTATCCCGTCTTCATAACTGTTCCTGGATATGATTAGATCGACCGAGCCCACCTGTCATCCACTCGGAAGGGACCTTATAAATGCGCCCGGCGAGGATTTTTTGTACTGTGCCTCAGCATTTTCTCTCTCTCTCTCTCTACTCCCTTCGTCCCCGTCCAGCGCGCTCGCTCTTGCCCCCGCACAACTTCCCCTCGCGCGTCTCGCCGGCAACCATGGCCAAGGAGAAGACGGCAGCGCTGGAACGCGCGAAGAAGGCGTCGGCGTTGGAGAAGGCGAAGGGGAGATCTACCAGCCGCGGCGGGTCTTCGTCCAGATCCCGCCTGCCGAAGGGCTGGGTCCAAGGAGACTGGATCCAGTCGACCATCACAGAGAAAGATCTCCTCGATATGGCCAACGAGGGCTTGATCCCTCATGGAGCTGCGAGGCTTCCGGGGAAGGAGTGGCATCCCCAGCCAGAAGAGGGTGAGTGTGTGCTCTTGGCCACCCATGTTGATCGTGGATTTTCTTTGCCGCCGAGTATTTTCTTCCGTGGCTTCTTGAACTTCTTTGGAGCGCAGCTCCACCACTTTACCCCAAATTCTATCGCCTATCTTGCCGCGTTCGTGTCCATGTGTGAGGGTTTCCTGGGCTGTCGACCGCACTAGGGCTTGTTCAAGCATATATTCACGTGTCGCTCTCAGACCGTGAAGAAGGCGAGCCCAGGCGATGAAAGAACCCGAGTCGTCCAAATGTGTGGGGGTCTGGGGATCCAGGTGAGGAATAAGAGCACCTTCCCGCCCATGAACTTTCCCGAGTCAGTCAGAGGCTGGCAGTCGACCTGGTTCTACTGCCAGGACCAGTCGACGCTGGGGCAGTCGAGTGGACTCCCTCAGTTTACCATGGACCGAGTGAACAAGCCCTCCTCTCTGAAGTTGATTCCGGAGGAGAAAGCTGACGTGAAGACGTTGATGGAGCGCGTGGTGCAGTTGGTTCGGGAGGGAGTGACGGGCATGGATCTCCTGGAGGTCTTCCTTAGGCGTCGTATCCAGCCCCTTCAGTTCCGGAGCCACTGCATGTGGTTGTACTGTGGGACTGAAGACGAGACTCGAGTCCATCCAGAAGCAGTCGACGATGTCACTCTGGAAAGATGGATGGCCGCCGTTACCGGAAACAAGGATAACCCACGCGGAGCCAGAAGGATTCCTCCACTCGACCACAACAGCGATCCAAACAAGGTATGCCTGCTCTGCTCTCCACTGTGTTCTTGTCACATTTGTTTCTGTTTATCCTGCCGACTGGTCGATTGATCCTTGTCTTGATATCTACTAGTCCCTCACCGAGCTGTACTCGATGCCCAATGGGGCACAAGCTCCGACTGAGGAGGGTGAGGCGAGTGGGGGCGAGAGCCAAGAGGAGGAGGAATGGGACTCGGACGTTGCTGAGGATGATGATGACGATGATGACGATGACGGTGATGAAGATGACGTTGAAGACGAGGAAGAAGAGGAGGAGGAGGTCGTACCACCGCGCTCAGAAAGGCGGTCGAAGCTTGTCCACGACCCTTCGACTGAACGTGGCAAGGGGGTTGCGACCGTTGCTCAGTCGACCAAGCGCCCTCGGACCACCTCTCCGGTGCCGACTGAAAAGGCGCCGAAGCAGCCCAGGGCGGCCCCGTCGAAGCCGATCAAGCTCCTGCCGAAGATGAAGGTGTCCATCCCCACCATATCAGGGTAATCGTGCTGCTTAAGTCTTCTTATTTTGTGTGAACTTTGTCTCTGGTTGACGCTGAAGTTAGTCGACTGATTCTTTGGAGTTGCAGTGCTGCTACTTCTGAGACCTCAGCCCGGGCTGATGACCATGAGATGGAGGACGCAGCAACTTCAAAACCAGGTACTATATTCTTAACGCCGTTTTTAGTCGACTGACTCGCGATTTCTGATCCTGATTCTTCTCCGTAGCTCCACCCAATGCTGTTATCAATCTCCCTGATGATGATGAGGATGAGGAACCGCTGAAGCGCAGAAGGAGTAGGAAAGCGTCCGCCAGCAAGGTGCCCCAGGATGTGACTGCGCCTGAGATTCTGATTGCGGAGGAAGAGAACACCACTCGACACACGGTGTCCTTCGCAGATCCACTGACGAGTTCTCAGCAGCCCTCCCTCTTCACGATGCACCACGTCCCAGAGGACCAAGCTGGCGCGGCGAAGGAGGCGATACGCCAGGCAGGAATCATGATGGAGTAGTTGAAGACCATCCGGGATGCGAGCCAGGCAGCTTATGACGCCAGTTCTGCCCTCCAAAGCAATGTTCAGGTCAGTCAACCACCGTTTGGTCTGTTGGATATGCTACCAAAAACTTTTCCTTTCCAGAATTTATAGTAGTCACCCACTGGGTGTGTCGATTAAACTCCGTGTTAGCGGGGGCACGCTGAGTGCACCCGCTGGGTGTAGTCCCCAAGGCTAAGGTCGACTGCTGGCAGTCGGCCTTAGGCTTTATGATGTCAATCTTTCTGTCAGTCGACTATGTCGACTGGATTTCACAAACCGGTGGGGGCACGCTGAGTGCACCCACTGGGTGTAGTCCCCGAGACTGTGGTCGACTGCTTGCAGTTGATTACAGTCTTAAAGAATACATATCTTTTTTTTTGAGGTCGACTGGTCGACTTTATCTTCAACAGGATTAGTGGGGGCACGCTGAGTGCACCCACTAGGTGTAGTCCCCGAGACTACGGTCGAATGCTTGTATTCGGCTGTAGTCTTAGAAACGTGTGATTTTTCCTTTTTCACTCGGAAGTGAATTATATTTGACATTTAGTCGATTGGTTCTTCGCAGAACTCCTGTGATCTTGTGGCTCGCTACTCTGAGCTGGAAAACAAGCACACTCAACTCGAGCTGAGCTTGAAGCTGGTTCAGGAGAAGCTGACGAAGGCAAAGGAGGAGACCGAAGGTATGTTTGGTGAGACCATGACGACTGCTTTTCCCCTTGCTTGTTTCAAAATCTGATCTTGTTGTAACTTGCAGGTAAGGTAAGGGAGGCCCAACAGAAGAAAGACCTCGAACTAGTTGAGAAGATCAAGCTTGCTGACGAGAAGTTAGCTTCAGTCACCAAGATTGAACAAGACAATACCAATCTGAAAGCTGCTCTTGGGATCGCCAACAAGGAGGTCAGTCGACTGAAAACTGATAAAGCTGCCCTGACCGACCAAGTCAGTAAGTTGACTGGGAAGAAAAATGATCTGGAGGCCTTCCTGAGTGGTCTTGCCAAGAAGCTGTTTCTTATGCTTGAAGGTAAACCTCTATGCTCGGCAAACATTTCCAATCGTGGTTTTTCCATTCGACCATCCCCTTGACTCAGTGATCATCCTTGCAGAATTTTGCCAAAACTTTGAAGAAGAAACTAGCTGGCTGGAGCCAAACCTCGACCCCGTCAATTCTCCGGTGAACGACGAAGTTGCCATGGATGTTTTTCGACTGGAGTCTCGTGTTGCAGCTGTCGTGGACTATCTCGCAAGGCTGAAGGCCGCCACATCTCGCATCGACTCGACGCTCTGGCCTGGGGAGACACTTCAGAATGACCTTGAGTCGCTGATGGCCCGCTTGAACATGATCCCTGGTCGAGTGCAGGAATGGAAGAAGTCCTTGGCTCGGTGCGGTGCAGATGTTGCTCTGTGTCTGGCCCGAGTCCACTGTAAAGATGCGTGAGAAGAGAAGCTGGCGGCCCTTTGGGTGGCCAACACCAAGAAACACGACTTCAGGTCCTTTATGGAAACTTTCCTTGCGGCTGCCACTCGGATCGCCGACGGAATTGACCTTGATGAGTTTGTTGCACCTTCCAGCCCTACACAGGAGGGGTAAAAAACTTCTTCTGGCTCGACGCTTTAAATTTGCCTCGGTATGCCGAGTGGAATTGTAACCGATAAACCTTAACAGGCTTAACGCCTGAGCACTTTCGGTTCCTTTAGATATCGATTAAAACTTGAATTTGGTGCTTGAATACGATTGCTTTTGGCTCGAAATGTCTTTTGCAGGTTCAAAGCAAGGCGCCTTTACTGCAATCGACTTATTCTTTAGTGCACTTAGGCGAGCACTGGGCTGCGGCTAAGCCTCCGAGTGGAAGTCCGGCTTACCACTCGGTAGGATTTCTATAACTTAGGCGAGCACTGGGCTGCAGCTAAGCCTCCGAGTGAGGGGTTTACTCTTCACTCGGTAGGGTTTTTATATCTTAGGCTAGCACTGGGCTGCAGCTAAGCCTCCGAGTGAGAGGTCTGCTCTTCACTCGGTAGGATTTTTATAACTTAGGCGAGTGCTTGGACTGCAGCTAAGCCTCCGAGTGAGAGGTTTGCTCTTCACTCGGTAGGATTTTGATAACTTAGGCGAGTACTTAGACTGCAGCTAAGCGTCCGAGTGAGAGGTTTGCTCTCCACTCGGTAGGATTTTTATATCTTAGGCGAGTGCTT